>NW_024039714.1:0-57500 GCF_016077235.1 Cyprinodon tularosa | reverse complement strand
GAAAGCATGGATCCATCCTGCCTTGTATCAACGGTTCAGGCTGGTGGTGGTGGTGTCATGGTGTGGGGAATATTTTCTTGGAACTCTTTGGGCCCCTTGGTACCAATTGAGCATCGTTGCAACACCACAGCCTACCTGAGTATTGTTGCTGACCATGTCCATCCCTTTATGACCACAATGTACCCAACTTCTGATGGCTACTTTCAGCAGGATAATGCGCCATGTCATAAAGCTGGAATCATCTCAGACTGGTTTCTTGAACATGACAATGAGTTCACTGTACTCAAATGGCCTCCACAGTCACCAGATCTCAATCCAATAGAGCATCTTTGGGATGTGGTGGAACGGGAGATTCGCATCATGGATGTGCAGCCGACAAATCTGCGGCAACTGTGTGATGCCATCATGTCAATATGGACCAAAGTCCCTGAGGAATGCTTCCAGCACCTTGTTGAATCTATGCCACGAAGAATAGGGGGTTTTCAGGTGACGTTACGCTCACGTGACTACTCAGCGCGTCCGCCATATTGGGTGGCAGCCTTAGGCAATATTGACAGTGAAAAATGGTGAAATCGTGTGTAATTGTTGGTTGCACGGCCCGTGGAGGTCGAGATCAACGCTCTTTCTATCGCATACCAGCCGTAATCGTGAATCAATGTGAAAAAATAAAACAGCTATCTGAACAACGCCGTCACCTATGGCTGACACGGATATCCAGGTCCGATTTGGACGGTGTTAAGCTGGAATACGCCAGAGTCTGCAGTACTCACTTTGTCACAGGTAATTAACTGTCAAGCATTTAAAACATGTAAGAATATATTAATAATAGGGCTTGGGCGTCATGACGTATTACTTTCCGTGGCCGCAATGTTGACTGCCGCCGCTACTCAGACTACTGCCTATGACTACCACGTACTGGACTCCCTCTCTCAGCCGTGTTTTAATTTGATTAATTTCACCTTAACTTGATTTCAACCAGCGGGAAAAGGCTCAAATATGTGAGAAACCCGGAGGGTTTAGGGAGGTTTGGCAGTTTACGTTACTAACCAAACCTTTGAAACACATAGCAGCTAGTTAAAAGTACATTATATGCCTGAGTGGTTGTTAGCACTAACGGTTAGCACTGTTTGCTGGCTTTATGAGCTGCAGCTCCTGAACCCATCCATTCGTAAACTGCACATGAGACTCCAAGGACTTGTAGCTTTGGAACTGTTCGCGCACCGCCGGGCCGTTAGCCACCTAGCATAGCGAGCCCTGCGTCGGATTGTTTACATTTTTACCATCTTATTAAAACTCACCCGTCCACGTATGATGGCGATTTCCTTCATGTACATTACTTCGACATCTCGTACCCAACCAGATGTGAACTGGTTGTTAGCCTCTAGACCCTTGTACGCTCTCATTTCCTCCAGAGTGTGCAGAGGGTTTTCACTGAACACCGGGTAATGAACTATGTCGCCGTGCTCTACATTTGGCCAATCATCTGGATTAGTGCTAAACAAGGCACCGTGGAGGGCATAGGGGTCCATATGGTCGATCACGGAACATTTCCTCGGATATGTTCCATGATCTGGTGGCTCTAGCGTGCTGGTGTACTTATCCATTCGTGACATGATATATATGATATACGATAATATGCCACCCAAGATGGCGGACCGGTAGCTGGCCAGTGACGTCACTGAAAACCCCCTATTGAGGCAGTTCTGAAGGCAAAAGGGGGTCCAACACGTTACTAGCATGGGGTACCTAATAAAGTGGCCGGTGAGTGTACGTGTATATATATATATATATATATATATATATATATATATACGCATATATATATATATATATACGCATATATATATATATATACGCATATATATATATATATATATATACGCATATATATATATATATATATATATTGCACATAAAGGCATGTGTTATGGTTTTCTTGTCTTCTCATCACTAGGAAAGCATTCAATAAATATATGTTTGAGCTCCGTTTTGGAAAGTACAAAAGCGTTCGGGTTAAGTAACTGTAGGTCCATCAGCCCCCTCCTGAGTGTCCCCACCAACTTTCATCACAAAGTTACACCCTTGTGTCCATTATTATATCTTCTTTGTATTTTGGCTTTCTCTTTTCAGGGGTGGCCACAGTCAGTCTTCCGTCTCCATCTGATTAAATCGTGCTGGCAGCATCAGCCTCAACATCCCTCCACTGATGCCCTATCCGTCCATAGTGGATATCCAAACCACCTCAGTCTGCATTCCCTGGCCTTATGTCTAAAATGTTAAACATGTACTGACCCTCTGAAAGAAGTTCTTTTTTTTTTTTTTTTCCCAAAATTGGCCTTTGATTTGTCATGAATATCATGATAAATTATATTTGCTATAGTTGTGTTTGGGAAGTTAATTTAGTAGTACTTGAACATTTTTCTTTTATTATTATTTTGGGATGCATGTGTATGTGCACTTTGCAGACAGCCCATAGTTGCAGTTGGTTGTTAAGTGGTATTCTTAGAATGAAATGCTAATTAAAACAAAAATAATCAGTTGGCTGGTTTTGTTCTGATCCCTCAAGTTTTAAATTGCTCATGTGCTCCAGACATCTGAAACAGATGGGGGCAAGTTGGGCAGAGATCTAAGCGGCGTGCACCATGCTGGTTTGCTCAGGTCTAGCTCACTGCAATGACTCACATCACTGAATACACAATGACTAAAAATCTGAGAAATGTCAGTCATCTTTTAATGTACAATAGTCACGTTTTGGTGTCAATTTTTTCTTTGTTTTGCTGGGCTTTATTTAATGGCTAAATTAGTCGCCTATATACTAATATATGTTTACAGTGAACCAATTTAATGCACCATATACTCAAGTTTGATCAACTGAAAATTTCTGTAGTAGTTTTTTGAGAACATTCTGAAGAGGCTCAGGCACATTTAGTGTCAGTTGAGCACAAATTGTGGGTGGAGACTGGTTTCAGGAACATAAGCCAACTTTAGCTAATATCATGGTCAAGAGGAAGAAACAGGTTTGATCAGGGGTTGGTGTTATGTGCTTCGGGCACATTATGATTTTTGTCTATTTCTTTTCTTTGTTTTCTTACAGACTTTAGTTGAAGGGTCTTTGTTAATATATTTTGGGAGTTGAATAATTCTTTTAGAGAGTTAATTACGTTAATTTGTGGTGCTGTCGTCCGCCTATAAATAGGCTGGCTTTCAGCATGTTGGGGCGTTCCTTTCCAGCTTCGCTTGTACGCCGCTTTCCACCTGCTTCCACTTGTTCCATCGTGCGCGGTGCGCACTTGTCTTGTCGCTGCGGCCTGCAGCGGACGTTCCAGCCTGCCATGCGGTATTTTTGTTAGCCGTTGCTTACTTTTTTCTTGTGGTTTTTGGCCTGGCGGGACCGGTTGTCCTATTTTCGATTTTTCTTTTGCTTAGGTTATTTTTGGCCTTTAGTCCGGTACCAGTAGGGGCTTCGACGGCCCTGTATAGGGTTGGCCCCCTGCTGTACCGTTTTGTTCTGTTTGATCAGCCTGCCAGGTCCAACTTTCTTTTGTTACTTTTGGGTTTCATTTTTTGATTCCTTTGGGGCACGGGATCTGAGGGCCTCTAACTTTTTTCTTCGCAGTAATCAGAAGAAGCCGAGCAAAGAAAGCTAAAGAGGAGGCAATTTATAAATAAAATATCTTTTTTGAACCCTCATCTTTTGTCTCGTGTCCTCAAATATGTTGTGCCCTTGGTGGACGTAACAGTTGGCCATTCCAGTTCCTGGAGGCAGGTATCCTGCCACTTTTGATCGATCCTTGGTTCAACACGCCTGAATCAAATGGCTAAGTTACCTCCTCAGTATGCAGTCTGTCCCTCCAGAGTCCTCCTAATCACCTAATTATGGATTCAGGTGTGTTGAACCAAAGGGACATCTAAAAGTTGCAGAATACCGGCCCTAAGGAACTGGAATTGCCACCTCTGGGTTTGATTATTCTTCAGGTTGAGTTTAGACACTTTTTTAAAAACTCATACATACAACATTTAACCATTGCTGCTAAATCTTTTTACAACTCGACTATTGGATGGATTTATAACTTGTGGAAAAAAGTTTTCTTATGAGTTCAGTAATAAATCTTTTCCATGCAGACATACGTATGTCATTTTAATATATAATCAAATGGTTGGTGCTGGCCCAGTTGTCTTGAAATAGTTGAGAGAACAGAAAACAGTGTTGCAACCTTCCTCAGCCTCCATTGCTCTTCCATCAGCTGACTCAACCATAATTCTTTATTTATCTATGCAGATAGTCACATTAAGACACATTTACTCGCTTACAAGCTTTGAAACAGGGCAGTATGACTGCATGCGTTTATTTTGTTTACACCAAATTCTGACTGTTGCAGCTGAGGTTGAGATTTGTTGGACTAGTTAACATTTTTCCAAGCTATTGACTAATTTTGATCAGCCCTTGTGAACTTTAGGCTTAATTCAATGTATTTTATTAAAGCCTCTGTTGGCGACAAGTGTGGTTTTCTGTTGCTGTAGCTCATTTTCTTCATTGCTTGATATTATGTGTGTTCAGAGACAGTATTCGGCGTATAGCTTTGTGGAATTTCTGCTACTGCTGGCCTCGTATCATCTTTAACCAGTCTCACCATTCTGTGACTTCTGAGATCAACATTGTAATTTGCACATCTCCAGCTCACCGGATCAGTTTAATTTTGTGGACCATTCTCTGCTAATCTATTGGATGGGGATTGAAGAATCTCAGTACCACTTAGATCAGCTTTTGAGCTCACATCAGGACGTCTGCATCACCAACATGGCGATTAAATGGGTACCTAAATATTTAGTTTACATTCTGATGCTTGAAATTCACCAAATCGTTTTCGCCATATCTGGCTGCTCAGTGGCGCAGCAAGAAGGTTCTCAGTTTAAATCCCAGTCCGGGGTCTTTCTGCATGTTCTCCCTGTGCATGCATTGGTTCTCTCCTGGTACTCTGGCTTCCTCCCACAGTCCAAAAACATGACTGTTAGGTTAACTGGCTTCTCTAAATTTTCCTTAGGTGTGTGTGAATGGCCGTTTGTTTCTGTGATGAACTGGTGACCTGTTCAGGGTGTACCCCACCTCTTGCCCGTAGACAGCTGGAGATAGGCACCAGCACCCCTTGTGACCCCCCTTGGGATAAGTGTGATGGAATGTCTACATATACTTAACATATTGCACTGATCCCACGTGATTGGATCTTTGTGTTTTTTTTGCCAAAAGCAAGATAAATAGGTGTACTTTATAGCCCGTGAATGTGTATTATAAAGAGCCATTGCATTCACTTATCTTCCAACCTTCAATTTGATTGTTTTTCAGCCGCCTGCCAAATCTGCCAAACACCGGAGGTGGTTTTTACTAGTTATTCCTTACGGGGGAAAAGAAGGATTAGCTAACCCCTAGCAGCTGCTCCAGTGTTGGCCGAGATCTGAAACCAGATCTGAACCACTTCATACTGACTTACAGAAGAACCCAACAAACCTCCTGAAACCTGCCTACTTTACCCGCAGAGCTTTGGTTAGCATTAGCATACGTTTAACTTGCCTGTTCTAAAGGAAAGCAGCAACCTCTGCATGCATCCTGAGCCCCTTTGCTTCTTTACGTTGGCAACCATGATCACAAGCTTGGCCAATGTAACGCTGAGAAGAAGCATTTTTACAGCTCTATTACAGAGCTACTACAATCTTCAACCTGCTATACCTATCTGCTGCACCTTAAATGCACCAGGGCGCTTTATCACAGATCCTTCCTCCCAGCAGCTGTAAGACTTTATAGCCACCAATGTTCCCAACAACCTCAATATGTTGTTACATTCATGCAGATTTTTGCACAGTTTCTATCTTAGTTAAATAACATGCTGCTGTCATTTTGCCCATCTCTGGTGTTGCAGCTATTTTCACATAACTGCTACTGCAAAATGTCCACAGCTGTATATTGATTTTTTTATTATACAGATGCAGAGTATTTATATTGTAAAAATACTGTACAGTATTTTATTTGTTTATTTTCTGAACTCTGTCTTAACATTCTGTTATTTTTATACACATTTGCGTGACCACTTTTGCTGTAAGCTTTTACTGCTGTAATGACACATTTTCCCCATTGTGGGGAAAATTTATAAAACAATTATTTGTCTAATACTTTTTTTCCCTCTCAAAAATCTATACTTTTATTCCGCACCATTATTTTTTGTTTTAAAGAAAAGGTTGTAGGTACAATCTTTAAGCAAATCCTTATCTTATTTCCTCCAACCAATCAAATCGCTTCATCGCAGGACCAGTTAGCCAATACAGCCTTGTATTACCAATAGGTTTGCTTCAACTTTTAAGCAGAATAGTCGCTGTTGTTGTTTTTTTAAATTTCCTTAGCTGTACATCACTGTTAAACTTTGTTTGGACACCAGTCAGTGTTTGCCACAGTTTAACCTCTGACTGTGGCTTAGCTGCTCATATAAGTGCTGGGGTGGACTGGGTTAAAGTTTAAATGCTGATTTGGCATCACATTTAATGACTCAAACATAGAGCCAAACAGGGATATTAAGCATTTTTTAAGTAATTAAAGGAATAGTACACCCAAAACATGATTAGCCTTCATTTTCTACTCACCCCCATGCTGAACAACACTCTGGAGTACTTTTTTGATATCTCAAATGCATCTGGAGATCTGGGAGGCTTCTTGCTGTCTGCTGACATTCAAATAATGGAGGTCTATGGTGCCCGAGACAGAAAGGTCCATAAAAGTCCACAAAAAACGTGTCAATATTCCTCCATACTGCTCATCCAATGTATTCCAAGTGTCCTGAGTGGGTAGCATCCAGAATTTACTCGAAACGAAGTCATTTAGAATGTTTTTAGAGCATAAACAGTAGTGTATAGGATTTCCTGAAAGCGCGCACATGCGCGCTCACGACGCTACGGAAGCCGGCAGACCAAACCAGCGCATTCAGTTCGGCAAAGAACTCATGCTCTTCCTCAACACTGAAGTCCTCAGACATTTTTCTTTCGTTGTTTCTTTCTTTGCACAGGTAAACAGCACATTTCTTCTTCTACGCTTGCATTATTGGCAGAGCAGACGCTGAATGCGCACTTTCATCTGGCTTGGTCTGCCGGCTTCCGTAGCGTCGTGAGCGCGCAGGTGCGCGCTTTCAGGAAATCCTATACACTACTGTTTATGCTCTAAAAACATTCTAAATGACTTCGTTTCGAGTAAATTCTGGATGCTACCCACTCAGGACACTTGGAATACATTGGACGAGCAGTATGGAGGAATATTGACACGTTTTTTGTGGACTTTTATGGACCTTTCTGTCTCGGTCACCATAGACCTCCATTATTTGAATGTCAGCAGACAGCAAGAAGCCTCCCAGATCTCCAGATGCATTTGAGATATCAAAAAAGTACTCCAGAGTGTTGTTCAGCATGGGGGTGAGTAGAAAATGAAGGCTAATCATGTTTTGGGTGTACTATTCCTTTAAGTACTGTTATATTGACAGAATTATAAAGGCTGCAACATGGAGTGTTTTGCTATTGTTGTTATCTATATAAATGGCCCCAGCTTCTGTGTGTGTGTTTGCCTTATGTGCAAAGTATTGCTGAGTCAGCAGAAATGTACAAGGACTGCATAACATGTTTACTGCCTTCCCCCAGTAATAAAATATACCATATTTTTAATAGGCTGAAGCAAAACATAGCATTAATATTAAACTTGGGATACCTTAACCGAACTCTACTCGTTCATCCTGTTTGACAAATATTTACAAAGTGAAGATAAAAGGTGATAATAGTCTTGGAAAAATCATTGTAATGTTTGCAGCTGTTTCTTAGAGTTGATCAACATTTCTCTGCATTTGTACATTTATCTCCTGATTGGGGGTTTGTCAACATTTTCTATCATCATTTAAACGTTTGTGCCAAAGCTTCTTGCAGCCATCTGCCGGAGATGACAGATGAGGAATGAGTTTTACTATCCTCTCCATCAGCTCTCCATTTCCTTCCTTTCTCATCCCTCAGTTGTTTGCTGTTTATCTGCTCTGCTGGAGTAGAACCAAGAGCGTTAAATCAAACAAATGACGAGATATGAGCTAATTTATTTCCAGTTGGTGGGAATGAGTGCATTTGTTAATCTAAATGCCGCTAAATCTAACCATATGCTGTCTTCCCTTTCAGGTGTTCACCACCTGCACCCCAGTGCCAGATCTGGTAAGTTTGTGTCAATTTGGATGTTTTGTTGTGTTTAATTGAGCTTCGTAGCAGCACTGTTCAGCTCCTCTCTGTTTATTTTCTCAGCACAGCTCCACAAAGTCAACATCTCAAAAGAAGAGAAGCTCCTTGCCAAGGTAACAAAGAGCATAAGATTAGCTTAATGTGCAGGCGGACAAGAGAGGGTATTTTTTTAAGGGACGTCGCAATCCGCTGATGAAATCAGAAACCAGTCCGATATCAGACAGACAATGACTATCGGAATATATCAGCCTGCTTCCAACATCAATATCGGAATGGGTCATCCTCAAAGCTGTGTTATTGAATCAGTGTATTGTATCGGAAAAGAAAACGGTGTACCAGGACATCCCAATATTTTTTCTTTTCAGGAAAACAAATGTAGATTGACTTTTTAAACAGTGTGTCAGTCCAATACTTTGTATTTACCTGCCATTCTGAGCAACTTCATTAAAAAAACCAAACAATTCCATTCACAGAAAAATAAAAAAGGTGCATTAGCCCAGTTAAATAAATGTGGATAGCTTTAAACTGTCCACAAATACAATCATTTGACGTATTTCAAATATTCAGTTTACTTAAATTGTAGTTCATCTACATCTGACATTCTACCTTAAAATGTTCCTAAAGTCAGTCAGATTATAACATGTCATCTGTTGACCACATTAGACTCTAAGCTTTGCATCACATTTGATTCTACTTTGGGGTTGGGCTATTTTACAATAAGCACATTTTTCTCTCTAATGTGAATTTGGGGTTTTTGCTTAGATCCCCTTTGCTTTCTAGCATTTGTCTGAAAGGTTTTGACTGGAAACTTACTGGTCTTTGGAGTAATTATTTCTGCAGCTTTTCCAAATACTTTAAATGTCTAAGAAAAAAATCTGTATACGTATAGAATATATCCATCTTAAAAACAGGGACTGATGGCCAGGATTATAGCACCATTGTTTTCCACAGTGCACATCATTTTCTTTTGCAGATTCAGGCAGTTTTATTAATCCAATTCATAATTTAGAATTCACTGTATGGGAGATCTGTCTTGCTTGTTAAAAACATTAAATTAATTAAGAAATCTACATTTTAAATGTCATTATGGAATCAAGAAGTGATCAAATAATGTATGTTTGCTCTGTCCGGAAGGAAAAGCGTAGAAGAAGTGATGGAACATGTGATGGAAGGACACTATGACTTCGACCTCACCTACATCACAGAGCGGATCATCTCTGTCTTCTTTGTGCCAGACCTGGAGGAGCAGCGCTATCGTAGAAACCTGCAGGAGGTGGCCTCCATGCTCAAATCTAAGCACCAGGACAAGTTTCTGGTGAGTTTAAATAACTGAAACACATACATTAAGAACAAAGACCTGCATGTGGCTGATATTCTTCCTTCCTTTTGCTCCATCTAGCTTCTGAATTTATCAGAAAAAAGACATGACATCACCAGGCTTAACTCAAAGGTAAGAGTATTTACTGCCTAAACATGGGGGGCATTGCTGATGGATTAGATGGGATAAAACAACATAAAGTACTGCATAGTTTTCTGCAAAAGGAAAATTGATTAATTTTAATTAAATACTTTATTGATCAAGAATGAAAATTACACATTGTAGTTCTTATAGGGTTTTGTTCAACAAGTTGTTCTTTTCTTTGTAAAATCATCTCCAGAACACATTTTTGGGAATTAAAATTCCCAAAAATCTTAAATCATGAGGAATCTTAAAAGTGCGGCAAACCTGTAAGTTTCAGAAACCCCCAGTCTGATGAAGCTTTGGCTGGTTTGCGAGAAAAAAAAGCAAAAGTATTTCTACTGTAATCCTTTAAGATAAATTACACCATGAAAAATTGTTCTTTCATTTTCAAAATCACACACTAAAATCTAACTAAAGCATTTCAAATTTTTGTTTTTGCAACCTGACCTTAAAAAAGGCTTCAAAGCATAAGGAATATTATTGCAACTCACTTTTTTATTTAGATTTATCTCCCCTAATTAGATAGTTATGCCACGATTGACCCCATTACAGAAAATTAAGCATCAGCTCTCCTCTGCTTTCCAGGTGCAAGATTATGGCTGGCCTGATCTCCACGCCCCTCCACTGGACAGGATCTGTGCCATTTGTAAAGCCATGGAGATGTGGCTGACTTCTGACCCTCACAACGTGGTCGTTCTCCACTGCAAAGTTTGTTCGGCACAAACACACAACTGTTTGATTGCTGTAAAGATGGAAGAAAAGCAGGAATCTAACGCATTGTTTATTACTGTTATGGCTCTCACAGGGTCACAAAGGAAAGACGGGGGTCATAGTGGCGGCCTACATGCACTACAGCAAGATTTCAGCTGGGTAATTTGCTACTTTATGTGCTTAAGAGGCATTATGGTACATATTTGAGATGCAAGCATCCATCCTGAGAACAGATCGCCCAATATTACTCTGTATTGAGCAAATATTTCCTCTTCTATAAACCATTTGGAAAAACAAACCATGAATGGTATTTTTTTATCTGCACACCTCAGTTGTAACCAGTTATTATTCTTGTGCCCTCAGAGCAGACCAGGCTCTCACCACGTTAGCCATGAGGAAGTTTTGCGAAGACAAAATCTCCTCCTCTCTGCATCCCTCTCAGAGCAGGTCTGGGATTCCTGATTCTCTGCAGCAGATATGTCCTCCTGAATCTCATTTGCTCTCTCATCTTACACCAGTTCTTGTTTTTTGAACAGGTACATCTATTATTTCAGCGGTTTGCTGTCGGGGACCATCAAAATGAACAGCAGTCCTTTGTTCCTTCATCAGATCCTTGTTCCTTCATTACCAAATTTCCAATCAGGAGGAGGTCAGCATTTACTCTTCCAGGGTTTTCAACTAATTATGAGGATAAAGCAATAACTAATTGTGTTTTTATTTTTTATTGTAAAACAAAGTTAAGAATTCACCAACAAACTATCACTTTTCTTGCAGGTTTTTATCCTTTCCTGAAAATCTACCAGTCCTTACAGCTCATTTATACCTCAGGAGTGTAGTAAGTATCGTCCACTTGTCTGCTTGAATCACTATGTGCTCTCACCTCCTGTGGGTGGAACCTTTTTTTTCAATGAGTCCCTCTGATAGATTTTGACTCTACTTCTTGCTGTCTGTGTTTAAGTGTAGCCTGGTCTGTGCTTACATTAAAGGAGACAGTGTTTACATCCTGCCTAAATCTGTCTCTTCCTTTTTTATGTTATTCTCAAGCAAATGTACCATTTTTTTAAATTCTTTTTACAGTGATCCTCAGAGCTCCCGGGCAAGAAAATTGTGTGTAACTATGGAGCCAGCTCTGTTATTAAAGGGTGACATTATGGTGAGATAAAACCCCACTTGCAATTAAATATAAATGTGATTTTTTTTTTTACAAATGTATATACACCCCTTGAGCTATTCTTTTTTTTTTCTTCTTCTTTTTTAACTTTTATGTTACAAATGCAACCTTCAAATAATCTAATTTGGATTTTATATGAAAAAACAAAGATAGGTGAATATCTATAAAACTTAAAGAAAATCCCCATTTTTAATCCAAGGTTTTACAAAAAGAAATGAAAAAAATAAATCATTTTTCTGTGCAGGGCTTCATATTTAGCCACCATTACCCCTCTAAGCTCTTCAAATCTTGTTTATTACAATGTAATATACATGTCTTTGCTAAATAGTTTACCTATATCCCATAGAAGGCCATTAAAACATACATTTTAAATTACCTGCATGTGATGTCAGAAACAAAGCTAATTTGTTGAAGAAGGTGCTCTGGGCAGAAGACACTGTAATGATAATAAAAATTAACTATTCATATCTCCCTGAGCATTGGTGAGGATGGGTAAGGAGAATCCTCAGAGCTAAATTACTGAAGCTTTTCAGGCTGCAGAATACCAGATTCTAGAGAGGAGGTTCACCCGGCAGATGAGCAAAACATAATAATAACAACAATAAAGCCAAAGTGGCAATTAAATAAATTAGATGAAAAAGTTTTTTATAATGGCCCAGTCAAAGTCCAGACCTGAGTTCAATTGAGAATCTACAGCACTATAAATCATGATCATTGTATATCCACCCTGCAGTTTTAGATATGCAAAACTATTTCAAGGAAATGCCTTAAAGGAATAGTACACCCAAAACATGATTAGCCTTCATTTTCTACTCACCCCCATGCTGAACAACACTCTGGAGTACTTTTTTGATATCTCAAATGCATCTGGAGATCTGGGAGGCTTCTTGCTGTCTGCTGACATTCAAATAATGGAAGTCTATGGCGCCCGAGGCAGAAAGGTCCATAAAAGTCCACAAAAAACGTGTCAATATTCCTCCATACTGCTCGTCCAATGTATTCCAAGTGTCCTGAGGGGGTACTATCCAGAATTTACTCGAAACAAAGTCATTTAGAATGTTTTAGAGCCTAAACAGTAGTGTATAGGATTTCCTAAAAGCGCGTTCACGAGTCTACGGAAACCGCAGCAGACCAAACCAGATGAAAGTGCGCATTCAGCTTCTGCTCTGCCGATAATGCAAGCGTAGAAGAAGAAATGTGCTGTTTACCTGTGCAAAGAAAGAAACAACGAAAGAAAAATGTCTGAGGACTTCAGTGCTGAGGAAGAGCATGAGTTCTTTGCCAAGCTGAATGCGCACTTTCATCTGGTTTGGTCTGCCGCGGTTTCCGTAGACTCGTGAACGTGCTTTTAGGAAATCCTATACACTACTGTTTATGCTCTAAAAACATTCTAAATGACTTCGTTTCGAGTAAATTCTGGATGCTACCCACTCAGGACACTTGGAATATATTGGACGAGCAGTATGGAGGAATATTGACACGTTTTTTGTGGACTTTTATGGACCTTTCTGCCTCGGGCGCCATAGACTTCCATTATTTGAATGTCAGCAGACAGCAAGAAGCCTCCCAGATCTCCAGATGCATTTGAGATATCAAAAAAGTACTCCAGAGTGTTGTTCAGCACGGGGGTGAGTAGAAAATGAAGGCTAATCATGTTTTGGGTGTACTAGTCCTTTAAAAGGTTTAGAGCAGTAATTGATTTAAGTAAAGAAAATGAATCCTTCAAAGTATTGAACCAACTCTTGGTGTTCTTTCAGTCTGCAAATATACATTGTGTTGTCTTGATCACTATGACAAAGCCTTCCCTAAAAGGTTTGTACAGCATAACACTAGAATGTGTACCAATAACCTGCAGCTTCTAAGACTGGATTAGTCTTTGGAGATAAACCAACTGATTTTTGGATTTTGTTCAGTTTAGCACCTCTCATCAGTGAATAAATGAAACAAACTGTTCTATATCTACCAAAATCAATACTCAAACCAATTGGAAACACTAATATGGTCAGAGGTGGGGATTAACTACATACATTTACTCAGTTACATTTACCAGTGTAACTTTATGATAAAAATTTACTTTTAGGAGTACTTTCACTGCTCTGTTCTTTTTACTTTTACTATTATCTTGAAATATTGCATCTCTAACCAGAGTAGAATCTTTGGCTACTCTACCAACTGTGAGTAACTTTACGGAAAAACAGAAAAGGAAAATTTTTACGTGAAATTCAGCAGACACAGATATTTTGAGTCTCACTTAAATGACCATGCTCTTTTGTACACAATCTGTGTTCTTTAATGTTATTTTAACCTGCTTAGATGTCTATGACATGAATGTCAAGGTAATATATAGAGAAAGTATTTATTGTCAGTGGAGGTAGTTTAGGCTGTTCTGTCATATATTCAATTCAGTTCAATTTATTTATATAGCCCAGTTTCACAACACATCTCAAGACAATTTAAAATTCAAGCAGATCATACAGTCAAATTGATTCAAAGTTTTCTATCTAAGGAAAACCAGTTGACTGCATCAACGCAATGACTCGAAGGCAATCCCTCAGACTAAGCATGCTTGTAGCGACAGTGGAGAGGAAAAACTCCCTTTTAACAGGAAGAAACCTCCAGCAGAACCAGGCTCAGTGTGAGCGGCCATCTGCTGAGGCCGACTGGGGTTCAAGGAGACAGATGCAGAGATACAAAACACGACTGTAAAAGGCAGGAAACACACAGCCAGGCGGACAAGCTCCGAGCCAGCTCCCATGTCAGAGGATGAAGAGAGCACATGCAGTCAGTCACAGTCAGAAAAACGGGACTACACTGAAAAACAGGCAGATCTCCAACATATATAAACAATGGTGTTGATGGCAGCAGCACAGCTTATATTTCTTTCCTGGATGATGTCACAGCCAAACAGGAATAGACCGGATGAGCTACTATTTGAAAAAGCAGAGAGAGCATAACATTAGAGATTGAACTAACAGATTCTGCAGAGTGGGAGAATAGAGATACAATGAAGCAGAATGATAAACATATACTTTATGATCTTTAAGAAATCAATTTCTTAAAGATTTACTGTAGGAAGAGAAATATTTTATTTATTTGTATTCATTGCTTTCTTTTAGTCTTTAAAATCACAGGAATATTCACATAACTTTATATTGTTGTCTGTCTGATTTTCATCAATATAAATATTAAAACAGTTACTAAATGTTTGGAAGCCTTTTTATCGTTTTTAGTTTTACCTTAGTCATTTCTTTGGTGGCTACTTTTGACTTTGACTTTTTTACTCTGGTAGAAATATGCTGAATAGATGCTACTTTTACTTGAGAGCATTTTTTGGTAAACTGTCTACATTTGAATGTGGTTAATATTTAAGCGATACCATTTGAAATAAACCTTATTTTCTCTCTAGGTGAAATGCTACCACCGGCGGAGCAGAGCAGCAGAGAGGGAGGTTGTGTTCAGAGTCCAGTTCCACACCTGCACAGTTCATGGAGCCCAGCTGTGGTTTGGAAAAACTGAACTAGACCTGGCCTGCTCAGGTAGAAAGCTGCTGCTCAGAGAATAGAGTTTAAGAAATGTATCTTAGAGTAAAAAAAAAACCCAGTAACAGTATTTTTGTGGATAACTGGTGCATGCTAAGAAAATGTAAAGCTCCACAGCACTTATATGTATATACACTATATTGCCAAAAGTATTTGCTCACCTGCCTTGACTCACATATGAGCTTAAGTGACATCCCGTTCCTAATCCATAGGGTTCAATATGACGTCGGTCCACCCTTTGCAGCTAGAACAGCTTCAACTCTTCTGGGAAGGCTGTCCACAAGGTTTAGGAGTGTGTTTATGGGAATTTTTGACCATTCTTCCAGAAGCGCATTTGTGAGGTCGCACACTGATGTTGGACGAGAAGGCCTGGCTCTCAGTCTCCGCTCTAATTCATCCCAAAGGTGTTCTATCGGGTTGAGGTCAGGACTCTGTGCAGGCCAGTCAAGTTCATCCACACCAGACTCTGTCATCCATGTCTTTATGGACCTTGCTTTGTGCACTGGTGCACAGTCATGTTGGAAGAGGAAGGGGCCAGCTCCAAACTGTTCCCACAAAGTTGGGAGCATGGAATTGTCCAAAATGTCTTGGTATGCTGAAGCATTCAGAGTTCCTTTCACTGGAACTAAGGGGCCAAGCCCAGCTCCTGAAAAACAACCCCACACCATAATCCCCCCTCCACCAAACTTTACACTTGGCACAATGCAGTCAGACAAGTACCGTTCTCCTGGCAACCGCCAAACCCAGACCCGTCCATCAGATTGCCAGATGGAGAAGCGCGATTCGTCACTCCAGAGAACGCGTCTCCACTGCTCTAGAGTCCAGTGGCGGCGTGCTTTACACCACCGCATCCGACGCTTTGCATTGCACTTGGTGATGTATGGCTTGGATGCAGCTGCTCGCCCATGGAAACCCATTCCATGAAGCTCTCTGCGCACTGTTCTTGAGCTACATGAAGTTTGGAGGTCTGTAGTGATTGACTCTGCAGAAAGTTGGCGACCTCTTCGCACTATGCGCGTCAGCATCCGCTGACCCCGCTCCGTCAGTTTACGTGGCCTACCACTTCGTGGCTGAGTTGCTGTCGTTCCCAAACACTTCCATTTTCTTATAATACAGCTGACAGTTGACTGTGGAATATTTAGGAGCGAGGAAATTTCACGACTGGATTTGTTGCACAGGTGGCATCCTATCACAGTTCCACGCTGGAATTCACTGAGCTCCTGAGAGCGACCCATTCTTTCACAAATGTTTGTAAAAACAGTCTGCATGCCTAGGTGCTTGAATTTATACACCTGTGGCCATGGAAGTGATTGGAACACCTGATTCCAATAATTTGGATGGGTGAGCAAATACTTTTGGCAATATAGTGTATCTATATATGTATATAATGGCATGGTAAATAGGAGACCTCCTAACTTGCATTTCTGTTGCTCCTTTAATCAAGACACTGTTTATCCTCTTACCATTCTAGACTTGGGGCTTGCTTTAAAGTCAAATACCAAAGGACAGTGTCAGGTTAGATGACACAGATGTTTGCACATGGCTCTGTGAATTGCAGTCTCAGAGTAATCTCCCTCAGTGTTACATGCTGACGCATACAGTATGATTTATACAAACACACTGTGAGAAAGAAAAAAAAAGACGATCGGGCTCTTTTATGTTCTCTGCTCTGTTCACCAAACGCTTTCTCTTCCGTTCTGCTCTTCTTGTTTCTATTTTAAATAGTATAAAAGAAACAATTTTTTTATTTATCAACTTTGTTTTTTCTGCTTCATAGATCCCACCTTTGTGTTGGTGTTTTATTTTTTTTTCCTTGGTCTCTGTGGTTATGCTCTAGATATTTTAATAACTGCCTTGATGCTCATCTTTTTTCTGTAGATGACAGATTCCCTCCAGACGCTACAGTGGAGTTCATCTTCGCCAACAGTCCAGAAAAACTCAAAGGTATTTCATCTTTCTGTTTGGCTTTTTGTGCCTGTTTGTATAATGAATCGTGCCTATGTGTTTCATATTTTCATAAATCTGCTTTATAAGGTCGAGAATACAGAAAAAATGACTCTTCTGTCAAAGTAGACTACAAAACCTCAGACCCTGTTGTTAAATGGGATTCCTATGAAAACTTCAATCTACACCATGAAGACAGCATGGAAAGTGAGATGCATTCACAATGGGATAGACTTAAAGCTTTGTGTAAAAATATAAAACATTACATTGGTTTTCTTTTTCTTCTCCCCCTTCAATCAGATATCGCTCACACAAGAGGCCCACTAGATGGCAGCTTGTATGCCCAGGTGAGGAAGCGACGTGGACCAGGTGCAACATCCTCAGCTGCTTCGCCCAATGGATGCCTTACCAGTAGCCCAACTGTAAAACCCCAATTTGCCTCCAAACCGCAACCCTTCACCTTCAACTGTAGCCCAAGAAGCTCTGTGGTCTCTTCAGATAAGCTGAGCGAAACATCGATGTCAATTAGCTGCTCTGAAAAAGAAAAACCTGACTGCACCTTGAGGAGAGGAGAAATGGGAGAACGGACGCAAGAGAAGAGGAGAGACAAAGCGAAAGACAGAGAGACTGCGATTTTGGATGACGGAGATCCTTCAAGTCCAGGGGTTGTGAGACGAGAGCGTTCCTGTTGTGATCGAGCAGTTCAGAAATGTAGTGATGCAGAATGGGAGAGGGAAAGGGACCCCTGTCTTTCTGATGGTCGGTCGCTTAGACATTGCAGCAGCATGAAAAAGCATCCGAAAAGCCAAACGCTGCCAGCTTTGCTGTCCAAATCTATGTCTCCTCCTCCCCATTCAGCTATTAGGGAGCTCTGCCATCGCCATAGTGCAGATCCTGTTGCTGAATTAACATGGGACCGTCCGATTCATCCTCCCTCGCTGCCCTGCATCAACAGGCCATGCTACCCTTATCCAACCCCAGAACACACCCTTCCTCACAATCATACACTGCCAGCCTCAAACAGATGCTATCCTGGAGAAGAATGTCACCTCTTGCTTTACCCCAGCCATGGATTAGGGTCTCATCCTTCCTTCCCACCACAGCCTGGAAACCCTTACAGAGAGCTTTTCATCAGTTCCCCTTCATCTTCTTCTTTTTGCCATTGTCAGGACTGCTCCAGGAGACGAGAACACCAATCAAACTCAGTTAAAGTCTTCCAACAAATGCAATCAGACCAAGCTGAAAACCCACACTGGTCACAAGGAACTGGGGGTCAGCGGTCAAGAGAGATACCCCCCCTTTGGGAAACAGAGAAGCCATGGGAAATGACGAGACAGGCAGAACTCTGGCAGTGTAAATCACCACTGCCAGCTTTTCATCTCTTCCACTCTGCTGTGGATCAGGTTTCAAACCCAGAGAAGCCTAGATTTGCTTATGCACAGCATCAAAATCACCCCATTCCTCAGTCATTGATGGATATAAGGGATGGAGTAAGCAGCGGGTACCACACCCCTCTGCAGCCCCGACACTCGTGCCCCTGCTCTCCCTTTCAGTCCTCTCCATCTGATAGCCGGGGATATGCCTCAGGCTATCACTCTGGATCAGCATCACCTTTGCCAGCCAGTAGCCCATCTCCTGGAGGGGGACGCCTGCCTGATATCCCTTCAGGATCCAGGGACCAGCCACACACAGAGCAACACAAAGGTAAACCTTTATATTTAGAATTTTGCTTTATTTCCATTGAAAAGAACTTGCATTATGATTTATTGTCTCTTTCCTACTTTTATTTTCTTTCACCACTTCTCTCCTGTCAAAGTGGAAAAGGATAAAACTGTTGCAGAAGATGACATATGTCAAGGCTCAGAGAGTAAACTAGACGTCTGTCGTGAGTCAAACACCCCTGGAGCGGACTCTGATCACGACTACACAGTTATTGGCAGCAGCAGCCCAACTCACACAGAGGACAGGTTGGTAACCCATTTTTTATTTTGTCTACACTAGTAATGTTTCAACATTTCAATATATAAAGAAATACTTATTATTCCTGGTGTTTAATTTCTTATTAGTGCAATTGCTGATAGCCCTGTTCAGAGCCAAGAAACTGTGACTCATTTGGACTCCAATAAAAATACAGGCCAATCTGTTACACTAACTCCATCAGAGAAACAAACCCAGAATTTAACAATATCTGCAAACCCCTCAAAGCCACCAGGAGAATCCCTTCTGAAAGGTGAAAGTGAACTTGGAGCAGCTGAGATCAAAAGTTCGGATCAAAAGACCAAATCAACAGTTTCAAACTATGCCACCGTCATTATCCCTCAGGTTCAAGTTCAGCTCAATGGGACCACCCTTCCTATCAATGTAGCATCGGAATGCAATACAGGTGGGAACATGAATCCCTCTCGTAGTTCTTCCACCTCTTCCCCTCATACTCCTACTGGCTCTCCGGATAAACAGTCTTCTCCTCAACACTCCATGTCTGATAAAGACACAACTGGACAAAGACTTATCCCAGATCGTGACATCTCAACAGACACAAAACCTCCTTCACCTGTGCCAGATGGATACCATACACCCACCTTTCCCCTAGCCTCCTACTACTACTCCTTATTAAACGTTCCTCATGTGCCCTACACTGGCTACACTGCGGTAACGATCCCCACCATCCAACCACCGCTGCCAGAGAAGAAACGATTTTCCTCTGCAGTAGTATCACCGAATGGACATACTGGTTTACTCCAGGCTCCCTCGTGTCCTTCACCAATTCACCATGTTACTTTCGCCCCTGTTGTCGGAGAGCACAGAATGGAATCTGCACAACAGAGTCACACCGAAGAGACAGAAACAAGGGTGAATTCTAGGTTTGTTCAGGACAGCTCCAAATACTGGTACAAACCAGGCATCTCCAGAGACCAAGGTGAGGATTTTAGGACTGAGAACAAATCCATAAATGTTTACATTTATCATTTTCAAAGATCCTATATGTACTCTAGTAACTTCAAAGTTGAAAAGTTATTTATTTGCCTCTTCTGTTGTAGCCATTGCTGCGCTGAAGGACAAGGAGCCAGGGGCATTTCTCATCAGAGACAGTAACTCATTCCACGGTGCTTATGGCCTGGCTCTTAAGGTGGCCACTCCTCCTCCTAATGCCAACATTACTGGAAACAAAGGTATTTATTACACCTCCTTTTAAAGTCCGTTCTACATGTGCTTAGTAGAGCGTGAGAGGTCTTGGAACTGTGTCCCTCACGTTTTTTCGATAGGGGCATTTTTGGCAGAGGATTTTTGTTCCTTCTGCTAATACCTGAACATACATGCTCTTAGATGCAACTACCTATAAATGAACATGCCCAAACTTCACTTCACATTTTTTACTCATGCCTCTACATTAATAAGGTTGTACATGAACACTTACACTCCACTCTCAACACGGCAGTGTTTAAGGGTCCTCTCCCATTTGAGTAACAGTGAAGAACAGTTCCTGAATAACGGGTTACAAGAAGGAGGTTTTCTTCTGTCAGAGGTCAGAACGTCATTCTTTAAATCATAATTATTTTGGTTGAAAACAAGGATTTACAAAGAAATCTGTAAAAGGGAATTAGTTTTTTCATTTTCTTCTTTTTCTATCCAATGTGCCCCCCTTATATCACATCCTATCTTCCTGCTTTAGGTACGCTGGGTCAGTTACCCTTCAAACTCTAAGCCAATGGCTCTAAGGTCTGAATAAACTGTTATTGTAACTGTGCCAGCACGGTCTGCTGGTTGTGAACCAAATCCAGGACCCTAAACTGAGCCTTGAATGGCTACAGCGGCAGTCTCTGCAGCGTTAATCCAGACCATGGTTGAATTCGGCTGCAAACGGCCTATGCTGAGAAAGTCCTTTATCAAAATTTCATAGACGATTGATTCAATTCCTGTGTAGGGGTTTCTGGACTCAGTCTTAGAGATGGGTGAAAGAGTTTTCACATTCAAGAGGGAACTTGATTGAGTTCCCTCATTTATGAGACCCCATGAATGAAGTTTTTGCTGAACTGGAAAGCTCCTACAGTGACCAAGTGCTGCACCCTAAATGCACCAGGGAGTGTTATCACAGATCCTTCCTCCCAGAAGCTATAAGACTTTATAACCATCACTGTTCCCAACAACCTCAATAAGTTGTTACATTCATGCAGATTTTTGCACAATTTCTGTCTTAGTTGAATATAGCAGGAAAAAAGTATTCAACTATTCACTCCAGTTAAATAAGCAGAGATCGATGGATTGAGAAAGAATCTGGCTTGTTATGGGAAGAAGTATGTCTTGTCTGCAAACACCCCTCACTCAGGTATTGTGTGGCCTTGCAAGTGATACAGACTGAGGGAAAAAACTTTTTAGTGAGTAAATAGCATAAATCATCATATGAAGTACCGGTAAGTGAAATCTGAAATTTCTGACCACATTAAATAACATGCTTCTGTCATTTTTGCACATCTCTGGTGTTTCTGCTATTTTAACATATCCATTACTGTAAAAATATCCACAGCTGTTTATTGATTATTTATTCCCCAGATACAGAGTATTGATATTGTAAAAACACTATACATTACAGCATTTTATTTGATAATTTTCTTAACTCATTGTGTTATTTTTATACACTTTTCTAAGGTCCACATTGTGTAACAACTTTTGCTTTAACCTTTTGCTGCTGCTTTAACACCACAATTCCGCTATTGTGGGGCAATGAAGGGATTTTCTATCCTATTCTATTCTATTCTATTCTATTCTATTATTTTCTATAATTTAAGTAGAGACTGCATAGAAAAGAGTCAGTTGAGGAGATTGAAGCATCTAATTTTAGAATGAATCCAAGGTACCTCCCTTTGGAGGTGTTCAGATACGTCCCACGATAGGAAGATCCTGTGTGGACAAATAACCTCCTGAAAACACCTTGGACCCCTCTCCTAGCAGAACATACCAGATGCATGGATAGACATGTACCTACGTAAAGTACGAGGAGAAGGGATGTTAAAAGAACATCTAATTTATTTATGATTACTTTAAGTTACATTGGCTGTTTTTGTCGGTTCGTTTCTTCTGGTCCCTAGCAACGTATCAGACAGGTCTGACGTAGATCTAACTAGTGAATACACACATGACAGGCTGAAAGAGCATCTTGTTTTTTCCTCTTTTCTTCCTGTTTCCCAGGGGACCCTCTGGAACAGCTGGTAAGACACTTCCTCATCGAGACAGGGCCACGGGGAGTGAAGATCAAGGGCTGTCAGAACGAGTCCTACTTCGGTCAGTTATTTTCTACATCTAACTATAATCTACGTCACATATTCTGTGATTTGTGACACACAAAGCTGATTAGGTTTTAATCCGTTCACATCTTTCATAGTTGTGTAATCTGTTTGCTTCCTTTGTTCCTCTGCCTTTGTCTCAGGAAGTTTATCTGCTCTAGTTTACCAACATTCAATAACTCCTATCTCTCTGCCGTGTGCCCTCCGTATCCCAGACAAAGGTAGAGATGATTTTTTTTTTGGTTCTTTTTCAAGATCCAAACTTGTTGAATTAATTTATTAAGGATGCAGAAACATATTTTGGTAATTTGTAAAGTAACTAAAGTCTGTCGTATTTCAGATTTGGTTGGTGAGCTCCAGGAGATGCAAAGTGCCACAAATACAAGTACAGCTGCTGACCTCCTTAAACAAGGAGCAGGTACAACATTGACCATAGGAGTAAAAGCTTAAACAACTGAAAATGCACTAGAATTATGTCTGACCTCATACAGATCTGTAATATATTTTGTATTTAACAATAATTTTAGCATGCAACGTGCTCTACCTAAATTCAGTGGAAACTGAGTCATTGACGGGGCCAGAGGCTGTTTCCAAGGCTATCAAGTGCACAATGGCTCTGAATACACGACCAGTACCAACGGTGGTCCACTTCAAAGTGTCCTCACAAGGGATCACTCTAACTGACAATAAAAGAAGGTTAGCCATTTTATTTTTTTGTATTCATGGTTACGCAACATACTGAAAAAAAGTTAAACATTGCTGTTATTCATTCGATATATTTCCCTCAGCTTCAATTCAATTCAATTCAGTTTATTTATATAGCGCCAAATTCACAACACATGTCATCTCAAGCCACTTTACAGTTCAACCAGATCATACAGTCAAATTGATACAAAGTTTTCTATCTAAGGAAAACCAGTTGATTGCATTGACTCATTGACTCAAATACAATCCCTCACACTAAGCATGCTTGTAGCGACAGTGGAGAGGAAAAACTCCCTTTTAACAGGAAGAAACCTCCAGCAGAACCAGGCTCAGTGTGAGCGGCCATCTGCCAAGGCCGACTGGGGTTCAAGGAGACAGAAGCAGAGATACAAGCAGCTGTAAAAGGCGGCCCCGTCCAGGAAACACACAGCCAGGCAGACGAGCTCCAAGGCAGCTCCCATGCCAGAGGATGAAGAGAGCACATCCACCCAGCCACGGCCAGAGAAACAGGACCACACCTGAAGACAGGCCGATCTCCAACATCTACAAACAAGGGTGTTGATGGAAGCAGCACAGCTGATGTTTCTTTCCTGGATGACGTCACAGCCAAACAGGAACAGACGAGGCAAAGCTACTCTGAGGAAAAGCAGAGAGAGCAGAACGTTAGAGATTGAACAAACAGATTCTGCAGAATAGGAGAACAGAGAGAGAATGAAGCAGAATGATGAAATGGGGGTCCCTATATCCTCCAAAAGTCTAAGCCTATAGCAGCATAAATATAGAGAGAGAGCTCAGGATAACCTGAGCCACCCTAACTATAAGCTTTATCAAAAAGGAAAGTTTTAAGCCTAGTCTTAAAAGTAGACAGAGTGTCTGCCTCACGGACTAAAACTGGTAGTTGGTTCCACAGGAGAGGAGCCTGATAACTAAAAGATCTGCCTCCCATTCTACTTTTAGAAATTCTAGGAACCACTAGTAAACCTGCAGATTGAGAGCGAAGTGCTCTGTTAGGAACATAAGGAACAATCAGATCTCTGATATAAGATGGAGCTTGGCCATTTAAGGCTTTATATGTGAGAAGGAGGATTTTAAATTCTATTCTTGATTTAACAGGAAGCCAATGAAGAGAAGCCAGGATAGGAGAGATATGATCTCTCTTTTTAATTTTCATCAGAACTCTGGCTGCAGCATTTTGGATCAGCTGAAGGCTTTTAACTAAAGTTTGTGGACTTCCTGATAGTAAAGAATTACAATAGTCCAGCCTTGAAGTAACAAATGCATGGACTAGTTTCTCAGCATCACCCCTGGACAGGAGATTTCTAATTTTTGCAATGTTCCTCAGATGAAAGAAGGAAATTCTAGAAACCTCTTTGATCTGGGATTTAAATGACAGGTCCTGATCAAAAATAACACCAAGATTTTTTACTTTATTATCTGAAATCAGTTTAATCCCATCCAAATGAAGTGACTGGCTAATCAGCTTCTTTTTCAGAGACTCTGGTCCAAAGACTATAACTTCTGTTTTGTCTGCATTCAGGAGCAGAAAGTTAAGAGTCATCCAGGTTTTTATGTCTTCAAGACATGCTTGTAATCTATGTAATGGGTTAGCTTCATCTGGATTTATAGACAGATATAGCTGGGTATCATCAGCATAACAGTGGAAATTAATCCCATGCTGTCTAATAATTCTACCAATTGGGAGCATGTATAAAGTAAAGAGAATTGGTCCTAGCACTGATCCCTGTGGTACTCCACAGGTAACCTTTGAGTGTGTTGAAGATCTATCATTAACATAAACAAACTGAATTCGATCAGATAGATAGGATTTAAACCAGTCTAGTGCTGTTCCTTTAATTCCAACAAAATATTCAAGTCTTTCTAAAAGAATATAATGGTCAACTGTATCAAATGCAGCACTAAGATCCAACAGGACGAGCACAGATACAAGTCCATTATCTGAGGCCATGAGAATATCATTAGTGACTTTCACCAGAGCTGTTTCAGTGCTATGATGAGCTCTAAAGCCAGACTACAACTCTTCAAAAAGTTCAGTATGGTGTAAGTGATCGCAAACTTGTTTGGCAACTACTTTCTCAAGAATTTTGGATAAGAAAGGAAGATTGGATATAGGTCTATAATTAACCAAGTCATCTGGGTCAAGAGACGGTTTCTTAAGCAGAGGTTTAATTACAGCAACCTTAAAAGCTTTAGGTACATATCCCTGTAACAGAGATAGATTAATCACATCTAAAATGGAGGAGGAGATCAAAGGGAATACCTCCTTAAATAACCTGGTTGGAACTGGATCTAACATACAAGTTGAAGGCCTAGATGAAGACAATAATTTTGCTAATTCAGAAAGTTCAACTGGATCAAAGCAGTCTAAACCCGGTTCAGATTCCATGACTACCTCAGGTACAATCGCGGATAGAGGAGTGCTTATGACCTTATTTTTAATAAGATCAATCTTATTTATAAAGAATCCCATAAAATCATTGCTGTTAAGAGCAGGTGGAATGGACGGTTCAACAGAGCTATGGCTCTGGGTGAGTTTGGCAACTGTATTAAAAAGAAATCTAGGATTATTCTTATTCTCCTCTATTAATGAGGAGAAGTATGCTGCTCTTGCTTTACAAAGAGTCCTCTTATACAGCAGTAAACCATTTTTCCAGACTAGGAAGGACTCCTGCAGGCCTGTGGAGCGATATTTTCTCTCCAGTTTCCTAGCATTTTGCTTCAAAGTACGCAGCTCTGCATTAAACCAAGGAGCAAGCTTTCTATTTTTAACGGTTTTCATTTTCAAAGGAGCTGCGTTGTCTAAGGCAGTACGCAGAGAACTAGCAACCCCATCAACAAAATCATCAACCTGTGAAGGGGAATAAGCTATACTTTTGCACTCTGCAGCACTGCTCAGCGACACAGAGGAGAGAGAAAGTGAAGCCGCTTCTTTAAAATTTATAACTGCACTATCTGATAAAGATCTACTAAAATTGAACCTTCTTTTGGGGGAGGAGAACTCTGTTAAAGTAATCCTGAAGGTTATTAGAAAGTGGTCAGAGAGGACAGGGTTGTGAGGAAATACTGTTATTTCTTCACATTCTATGCCGTATGTCAGCACAAGATCCAAAGTATGAAGATGAGAATGTGTGGGACTATTCACATTTTGAACAAAGCCAATAGTGTCTAAGATAGCATTAAAGGCTGCCCTTAAGCTATCGCCTTTAATGTCAGCATGGATGTTAAAATCTCCCACTATGATGACCCTGTCAGTATTTAATACCAAATCAGAAAGGAACTCTGAAAACTCATCTAAAAATTCAGAGTAAGGACCTGGCGGACGATACAAAGTTACAAAAAGAAGAGGTTTTCTTGCCTTGAAATTTGGATGAGGGAAATTAAGGGTTAAATGTTCAAAAGAGTTGTAGGTATTAACTGTTTTGGGAGTAATCAGTAAGTCAGACTGGAAGATTGTTGCTACTCCTCCTCCTCGCCCAGAACTTCTGGGTATGTGAAAATTTAAATAGCTTGAAGGAGTTGCCTCGTTTATGCTCACATAATCCTCTTGCTTCAGTAAAAAAAGGATTTTGTTTTGTACAATTTAAACAATAGAGAACTAGGAAAATGCTCAGTACCACAGTTGACATTGTCATGTTGAGCCAATTACAGTGTTCACATGTAAAAAAATACTATATCAGTTCTAGTTAAGACATTGTTAATTTTTTTTCATTGCATATGGATAGTGTAAGGGTTTGGTTGAGGTTGAGGACCCATATGCAGAAGCAGAGAGGCTGAGGTGATTTCTTGGAGTTTTAATGGAGAGAAACAGTAAACAAAAGCAGGAATCCAAAAATCCAATTTTAGTTTTTTGTTCAAAAGTATGGTGTATAGGTTTCCATTGTTATAAAACATAAATAAAGCACAAAATACTGCTGTACAGCTTACTGCATACCTTAAGGACATACATACTCATTCTGTAGAATACACCTATATGTACCAAACCACTGAGTTTAGCAGTCCTTTGAAAATGCAAAGATCAGTACTACAATCTACTTCATTAACTTAATAAGGATAATCCAGAGCCATTATATGAACCTGATGCATATGTTTGTTTGTTTTTTTTTTGTCTATGCAGGCTTTTTTTTAGGCGGCATTACCCAATCAACAGTGTTACTTTCAGCAGTCTGGATCCCCATGATCAGAGGTTTGATGAAATAAATATGAATTATTCTGCATTTTATTGAAAGAACAGAAAAAAAAGACTATCTAACCTGCTTAGGTCTTCCGTGTTCAGTAAATGTTATAATAAATGCGCCGTTACCGCTAATGTAAAAGATATTTTCTGTATACTTATATTTTTTTTAAATATAAGTTGTATTTGTGGCTGTTTGTCTACTTCTTTTACTTTGACAAATCCTAACATTTGCCTTTTAAATTTGCCTCTGTTTTCTGGTCATTTATGCATCTTGATGTTTTATCTCTGTGTCCGTGTGCCTTTGCTTCAGGTGGATTAATTCTGATAGCACGTCAAGCAAGTAAGTGCTTGTGTCACTGTGTTTGCTTGCTAAAACCGGGTGCTTTATTGCAAGTTTTCCATGTCTTTTCATCTCTAGAAGATACATTTCACTTTTAATTAGAGTTCAAGAGAGCAGGTTTAGTTTTTTAAAGACACAACCCACAGCTAATATGTCTGTATGCTTTTAATGTGTTACTTAGCTTGCAATTAAATTAAATATACCATTAAAGAGAAACTTCATCACTTCTTCAAGGATGATTAAATTCAGGTGTACTAATTACTTTCACTAGTTGTTAGGAATATAAAATAAAGAATCATGCAAACTGCTTCAATTTGCTGAATAATGGTCACTTTTAGGAGCTCAGTAAAATAACTCCTAATATTTATGCATGCTGAAGACAATTTATTAAACCTGACTGAGTTCAGAGATGCTCCCAGTTATCGTATGACTGCAGCAGGGCAAGTAAGATCTATTAGGAGCATATTGGGTGAGATCTATGTATGGAGAATCTGCACAGAATCCTGACCTTCTCCAGACACAGCACCATTTGGTTAAACAGAACTTACACTCTAAGACCATTTTTTTCAAAGAGGCATGTTACTAATGATACTGCCACCTGTGGCCAAAACACAGAACTGCAGCCCTCTTCTGCTCGTTCATACTTGACAATTTTTATTTTTGTTTTCATCTCATGTAGAGTTGCAATTGGTGTCTTGATTTGTGCTGGATGCTTCTGAAGTCGCTTCTGAGTATCCACAAAATTCATCATGAATATAATACTTGCTAGTTTGGACCCATTTAACATGGACACGCTTGACGTCATATCCCCAGAAACGATGCAGGAACTTCTGACCTACAGTAAATTAAGGAAAATAGGCTACAGGCTTATAGATTCATGAACTGCTGAGGTGTCAGACTAAATCAGTGTTTTAGTCTTAAAGGGTCAAATAAAAAGGCTATTTTAAAGATATTGTTCAGTTAAAAACGTACAACATACAAGTAGATTATATTCCCGTAAACACACTTTGAAAAGTCATAAAGAGCCTTTCTAGAGGCTGTTGTAGGAAAAGAAAATTATTGTATTAAAGCAAATATTTCACAGCTTTTTCCTTGCCACTATCTTCAATAATATAGTTTAGGATAGGAATTTAATAATGGAAAGGAATGTATGTTGATGCCATAACTTTATAAGTTTTAGAAAATTCATAGAAAGTTGAAAGAAAGGAAATTGTTTTGTAAGGAAAGGGGTACAATAAAAAGGTACAGCGATCACACTCGTTCATATCAGTGGGTCTGAGATTAAGACAGTTCAATTTAACTGAAGAAAGACTGTAATGATCCCTAAGAGGAAATTCAATGTGAGAATAACTCATAGGATTATTTTCAAGAAGTTGTTGTAGCTTTAGACAGGAATGATCTTCTGTAGCAGTCTGTCTTGCACCAGATCTGGAGAAGCCTCTGACTGAAGACGCTCTGTTGTTGATAAACAGTCTGATGAAGAGGATGCTCACTGTTGTCCATAATTTTCTTTATTTTATGATGAATTCTTCATCTCCAAAAGTTCTAGAGGAGTTTCTAGAGGAGGTCTTGTTTATCAGCTTGTTTAGCTTTAACTAAAGCTCTAAGGAACCCCAGTAAAGAAGTAGACCCAGTATTTACTAAGCATTTAAAGATAAAGCCACGCAGATTACAACAAAAAAATTACAGGTTTCCGAGGTAACAGTATCTATATTTGGCACCAGTGGTACACCCCCTGATAGTTGCATTGCAAAGTGGTTTTATTTCTTTTCTCCTGTGCAGGATGTTTGGCTTTGTGGCGAGAAGAACGGGGACGACAACGGAGAACGTGTGTCACCTGTTTGCCGAGATGGACCCTGAGCAGCCAGCTGTGGCAATAGTCAACTTCATCAATAAAGTCATGCTGGGACCACAGCTAAGAAGATGAGGAGCAAAGTCATTGGAAACCGTGCACAGTTTAGCATCACAAGATTTTTCTGACACATTTTTAAATTCAAGATCTATATTTTTGTTTGCCTTTTATGCAAATAACACTTTTGTGCTATGCTGTGTTACTGTTTGTAAAACCACAATCCAGATGTAGCTGTTTTTGCAGGAAATGTTGTTTTGACAGGGAGTCACGTAGGAGTTGTTTGAAAAGCCAAAGATTCTCCTAACATTGCCATATGAGATTGTTACATGACTGTTGCTGTTTGTTTGGGTTTTTTCATCGTTACTTAGAGTGTGTGTGCAGGAGTATATGTATGATTGTATGGAGAGATATTTGTGCCATCGGTTTGAGCGCGCAGGAACCAATCCGAGCGTGCAGTGAGACAACACGCGCGCGCGCAAAACCGGTCTGGCGCGCGCTCAACTCTGAAAAACCCTCTCAACACACTGTTCTCGCGCTCAGTTTCATCTCTGCGCGTGCTCGAATCCGTCTCTGCTCGCGCTCGCTCGACCTGCTCTCTCTCCGCGCTCAACACCAGCTGTGCGCTCGGCTGTTTCTGCGCTCGCAACTTCAGCAATGTATGTAAATGAACCATACCATCAGCCAATCACACGCAGCTTCTTTTCATCCAATGAAAGCATTCCTTCCTTCTTCTTCTTCTTTTCTATCATGGCGGATCGCAAGCAACTTTAAGGTGTATACCGCCACCTACTGTTCATGAGTGTGTAGCAACATTGTTTTACATCTTTTAAATTCTATTTCTTAATTTTGTATTCTGCAGATAACTAAATAATGCTTTCCTTAATCTATAAACATCCTTTATATTTCCTTTATTTCCCAATAATCCTTTAAGACTCCATTCTTGGCCTGTCATTTCAACTACTCTTCTCAATTTTTCCATTTCAGGTTCATATGTTTTACAGTTCATTAATATGTAAGCATTCGTTCCAAATACTACATCCGGTTAAATGAATAAATAAAATAAATAAAAACACAATCAGGAAAATCAAACAACTCTTACAGTTATTTTGTCAACATTCCTAAGATAGTACTATAAAATATCTTGAATTATCTCAAATAAACTTCAGTAAAACAGTTATTAGATCATTGCCTCATCCATCTCTTTTACCTGCTATTGACATGGATTTAAATTTGCTGTTTTAAAAGAAAAATAAGGAGGATATTTCAGGTTCAAGTATGGTTCAACAGTATATAGATAATGTTTTGGATCATATTGGCCTTACTCTTAGCTTTTGTGGCGGGTGTTTCTTCTTTTTGTTGTTTTTTATGGAGGTTGGCAAACAACAATTACCGCCACCAACTGAAAAATCCTGTTTATCAAATTATTCTTTTTAATATATATAATAAAGAATAACCCTCTTATTTAGAGTCCATCTGTAAAAGGTCTTCTAAATAATAATTGTTAAATTTCAGATCAGGTCTGCTGTCTGAATAATTGCGTTTAAATTAATATAACGGTCGCTGATCTAAAATCAGAGCAAACTAAACTTCTTAATGGAACGATTTCTTCAATCCATTGTAAGGCCAATATGATCCAAAACATTTCTCCTTTGTAGGCTGAATTCCATCACTGATTCTTTTACCCGATTTAAAAATAAATTCTGAAACTAAAACAAAACACCATTCCTAATATTGGAATATTTTGAAGCATCCATAAAAAATTTAACATATCCATAATATTTTTTTATCTATATATTGTTAAACCTGAAATATCCTCCTTATTTTTCTTTTAAAGCATCAAATTTAAATCCATGTCAATAGCAGGTAAAAGAGATGGATGAGGCAATGATCTAATAACTGTTTTACTGAAGTTTATTTGAGATAATTCAAGATATTTTATAGTAATATCTTCTGTTCATCAAATGGTTAGGAGTGTTGACCAAATAACTGTAAGAGTTGTTTGATTTTCCTGATTGTGTTTTTATTTATTTTATTTATTTATTTTTTCATTTAACCGGATGTAGTATTTGGAACGAATGCTTACATATTAATGAACTGTAAAACATATGAACCTGAAAGGGAGAAATTGAGAAGAGTAGTTGAAATGACAGGCCAAGAATGGAGTCTTAAAGGATTATTGGGAAATAAAGGAAATATAAAGGATATTTATAGATTAAGGAAAGCATTATTTAGTTATCTGCAGAATACAAAATTAAAAAATAGAATTTAATAGATGTAAAACAATGTTGCTACACACTCATGAACAGTAGGTGGCGGTATACACCTTAAAGTTGCTTGCGATCCGCCATGATAGAAAAGAAGAAGAAGAAGAAAGAAGAAGAAGAAGAAGAAGAAGAAGAAGAAGAAGAAGAAGAAGAAGAAGAAGAAGAAGAAGAAGAAGAAGAAGAAGAAGAAGAAGAAGAAGAAGAGAAGAAGAAGAAAGAAGAAGAAGAAGAAGAAGAAGAAGAAGAAGAAGGAAGGAATGCTTTCATTGGATGAAAAGAAGCTGCGTGTGATTGGCTGATGGTATGGTTCATTTACATACATTGCTGAAGTTGCGAGCGCAGAAACAGCCGAGCGCACAGCTGGTGTTGAGCGCGGAGAGAGAGCAGGTCGAGCGAGCGCGAGCAGAGACGGATTCGAGCACGCGCAGAGATGAAACTGAGCGCGAGAACAGTGTGTTGAGAGGGTTTTTCAGAGTTGAGCGCGCGCCAGACCGGTTTTGCCCCCCGACGTGTTGTCTCACTGCACGCTCGGATTGGTTCCTGCGCGCTCAAACCGATGGCACAAATATCTCTCCATATGATTGTCTTGAGTTACATTTTTACAAGGTTTCAGGTACTGAATATAATTTATAAAACTCATGAGAGAAAACCCATCGGCTTTAAAGAAGGAAGGAAATGAATATGAACAATGTGGAGAAAACGCAAGTGTCATGTTTTAAAAGGTAAAGTGGCATCATTGCATTTTTTTTTCTGTGCGCAATGTGAGGAAGAGAAGCGTAAGGGATTCAATGTAGGTTTTTGTGTATTCTAAACATTTTTAAAGAAGGCTCTGACTAAATTCACATCTGTAGGTGCATAAGTATTGAAAATTACACTCTCAGTGGTTTAAAAACAAAGCTGGTGGAAATCCATGCGCACATTTTTGTAATCTGTGCACGGTTTGATAAAGTGCATTTTGCGATTACATCTGTTGAGAGTTTGGACGGGTGGCCCTCACCCTATAAATTTAGTTGATCTGATTTTATACACAAATCTAAAGCGCTGTTATGTTCTAATAAGCGCAATTCACAGCTTCTAATATGTTAGAATATGACAGATGTCACTGTGAATCTCAATTTTGCAAGTTGGAGTGCACCGTTTTGCAAACTGCACATAGACTGGACTACCTGAGAGCAAAGTTTACAAGATAAACAGATTAGAAAAGCCTTAGCATTGATTCCCTACAATTTTGTCACCCACTGACAATTGTGGACTCTCATAAAAAGATAAGGTTTTTTTTTTTTTTTTTGTTTTTTAAAATGAAAATAGTACATATTTAAACTGGATTTTCACATACAAAGAAAATATGCAGTTTGAATATTTTTTTGTCAGTTTTTTAAAACATTGACACCCATAAAATCAAACATGCTTTCATTCTAACCAAACATAACTGATATGAGCTATTTATTTTTAAAATTTTATTTTGTATGGAAACAAACGCATTTCTAATAAAAAAGTACATTCTATTTAGGAAACAGATAGTAACAAATTTTTACATTAAATTGGCGATTTTTAAAAAAAAGCACTTTTATAGAACCAAAATACATTAATACTTGAAAAATAAGAAAACTCTTTTTTTTGTAGAATAAAATAAAAAAGGGCAAAAATCGAGAGTGCAAAACGGGAAACCCGGGATTTTTTTGTTATGTCTTCAAATATTTGTAACAAAAAATCAAATAAGGAAATTGGGAATAAATCACTTTCAAAAGAAATAAACTTTAAGCCAAAGTTTTTGAAATTTTTGTTGAAATTATTTTTACTTTATCTTTTGGCCCTTTATATGACTGGCATTTTATTTTTTTTAAAATTTGAAAAGTAATTTATTTTTGCCATTTGTTGTTAAAAATAAAAGAAATATAAAATGATACGAAAAAATGGAGCTGTGTAGATTATTCAAAAAAACACTGTTCAAAAGCAAGTAATTTACTTTAATTTTTGCTTCATACCTTTTCAACAGTGTAATTTTTCCGTATTTTTCTCAGCCCAAACTTCACCCCTGTGAATCCCTCTTATGCAGTCAGGTTCTCCATGCCCTGCTATTATGACCGGGCGATTTGATCGGGTGTTTTAAAAGTAAAACACTACATCAAAAAGGTGCATAACACCTGAGTAAAATTCGGACTAAAAGACGAGTCCCCCCGAGATTTGAACTCGGATCGCGGATTCAAAGTCCAAGTGCTAACCATTACACCATGGGACCGCTGCGAGCTGGGCAAACCATGTTGATTGTTAAACCATCTAATGCCTGTCCATCGTTTCAGTGGGGATGTCAAAAAAAAAAAATGCAAAATTTTGAGCAGAAATCTCGTTGCCTATGGAGAAAATTTGTCCACGGTTTAAGCGCGCGGGAAACCCAATCCGAGCACGCATGAGACAACACCGCGCCGCGCGCAAACCGGTCTCGCGCGCTAACTCTGAAAAACCCTCTAAACACACTGTTCCGCACTCAGTTTCATCTCTGCGCTGCCGAATCCGTCTCTGCTCGCGCTCGACCTTTTCTCTCCGCCTCAACACAGCGTGCGCTCAGCTGTTTCTCCGCTCGCTCGACCCTGCGCTCGCAACTTCACATGTAAATGACCCATACCATCACCAATCACGCTCAGCTTTTTTTCATCCAATAAAAGCCCCGTTTCCCTTTTTCTTCTTCTTTTTTTTCTACAGGGCGGATCGCAAGCAACTTTAAGGTGCTCCGCCCCCTACTGTTCATGAGTGTGTAGAAAATTTGATTTACACTATTAAATTCTATTTTTTTTTTTGCATTCTGCGATAAAAAAATAATGCTTTCCTTAACTATAAATACCCTTTTATTTTTCCCCCAATAATCCTTTAAACCCCTTTCTTGGCTGTCCTTTCAACTACTCTAAATTTCTCCCTTTCGGGTTCATATGTTTTACATTTCCCAAATACGAAAGCATTCGTTCCAAATACTACCCCGGTTAAAATGAAAAAAAAAAAAAAAAAAATAAAAAACACAATCAGGAAAATCAAACAACTCTTACAGTCTTTTGGTCAACACTCCTAACCATTTAATGGACAAAATAGTATATAAAATACTGAATTATTCAAATAAATTTAAGAAAAAACAGTTATTAGATATTCCCACCTCATCATCTCTTTTCCCTGCTATTGACAGGGTTTTAAAATTTTGCTTTTTTTAAAAAGAAAAATAAGCAGGTTTTTGGGGAGAATAGGGCAATTGCCATACTCCCACATTTGTAAAGAAAAATCTTTTGGGGCCCCTTTTTGGCATCAAGAAAATTATTCTTATTTCCACATTCCCCGACAGGACATTTTTTAAAAAAAAAAAGATAATGGATTTCAGTAAAAAATAAACTGAAATTTTTTGGGGTGCTTTTACATATTTCATGTGATATCACCATTATAAATCATTAGTGCAAAGAAAAGGGGGGATGTTTCTTTAGGGTGTGGTATGCTCTTGCATTTTGACCTTTTTCTATCAAAGGGTAATTGGGTGATACGGACGGTGAAAATCGAAAATTCTGGGGGCATTGAGATAAAAAAAATCGGGGTTTAACTACTGCCTGGCTAATATTTATTAATAGACAATCCCTAAACTGTGCTTTTTTCCCGGGATTTGTGTAAATGAAATGTAAAACGGATCCCGTTTTGTGCTCTGGAAAAAAAACAAAAAATCAAAATTTTCCTAATCAAAGAGGCCTGGATTTTGGGCAGTTTTAAAACTGTACATTCCTTAGTGTGAATAGAAAGAGAACGGGCCCCGGGATTATCCCCTGGACCCACATGGACCATGCATGAGGAAGATATATTATCATCAGAAAAAACTGAAACTGTCAATAATATGCTTTAAACCACCTAGTGCTGTTTCCCCTTAATTCCTACCAAAATTACAGTACAAATACAGTCTATTATCTCAGGCCCTGAAATCATTTATGTCTTTAACCGACTGTTACAAACCTATGATTAGCTCTTTTAAAACCAATTGAAAAATCTTTAAAGAGTTCATTAGGTGTAAGTGGTCACATTTTTTGACAACTGTTTTGGAGGAAGTTTAGATTAGACAGATTGCTCAATTTGCATTTTTGATTTAATTTATTCACATTATTTTTTTTTTAAATACCCTTTTTTTTTGGGGGGAAATTTTATGACAAACTATTTGTTCATTACTGTATATTTTACATTGTCACAGGGTGAGTCCCCCACATTTTTTTGTAGGAAATTGTTGGACCCTTATCTGGGCTCATTTCTAACCCCTTTCTCCACCAAAATTAAAGATGTGCCCTTGCAATTTAAGTAAACTTCTCAGTCTGGGTTGATGATATTTCTATTAACCTTAAGTCCGTTTTATACCCTTTTTTTATACGACAATTATTAAAATAAAAGGGTTAAAAACCATCTGAGAGATAAATTTAAATAGGGATGCCCCCTCTTAAACTGATCATCATTACTTTCCCTTCTGTTTCTCCCATTAATATTTTTATTTAAAATACTTTTTTACTTTAATAATCCTCTTCCTTTCTTACCTTTATTCATTTTTTTTTTTTTCCATTAGAGGATGGAAAACTTTGGGAGGAACCATAAATTTAAATTATTATTTTTTAAAGCTTATACTTGATCTATTTTTGTTTTTTTAAATATTTTTTTAAAAATAAAAATTTTCAGTTTTTGGAGAATAATTTTCACTTTTTCAAAAAATTTGCCTCTCAATTAACCCATCCCTTTGGGGGCAGTAGGCTGCCACTGTGGCGCCCGGGGAAGCATTGGGGTTAAGGGTTTTGCTCCAACACCAAAAGTGGCACCTGTGGGGGCGCACAAAAAATCGAACCTCATGGTTCCAACCCTCTAGGCCTAAACCCTTTGGGCCCCCATTCCCCCATTTATAATAGAAATTTTTTTTTTTGAAGAGAACAATAGCAGATTCAAGGAGAATGTGGAGCCCCAGCTAAACAAGTTGCAAGCAATTGGTAAAGGACACACTAACCCTCCTTTCAACCAGCTTGTCTAATTTTGCTGTGGGAGGATGAACTGCTGGCTACAGTATACAACCAACCAAACAACCAACCCCGTGACCTCACTGCTTAGAGAACTACAAATGGTGGCCCTTACCAAAACATATTATAAACTGTGCTATGTTTTTTCTTTTGTATGTTTAGATTTTTTCACGTTAGTATATAATTATTGATAATAGTAAAAATAAGTCTTGAATATTAAGTTAGTTTGGTTGACCATTTAATTTCCAAATAAAAAACAATAGACTGATTTTCTAAAGCTTGCACTACATAAGGACAAGTGTGAAATTCAAACTATTCATGATTACCCTCTCTAAACACTCCATAATATAAAAATAAAGAAAGAAGTAAAATACTTAGGAATACTGATCTGTAAAGATACAACAGTTTTTATCCATAGGAATATTTAAAAAAAATGCAAAAAAAACATTTTTTATTACATGGATTTCAAGGGATATTACTCTTTTTGGAAAAAAAATTTCTAATCAAAATAAACAAAATTAAACTTAATTTTATATAGAAAGAGCAAATGTCATTATATTCAAAAAAAAAAAAAGAAGAAAAAAGATATGGTTAAAAACTATTTAATGTAATCGATTTTGGTTCCATGAACAAAAATGAAAGTTAATTAGCCGAAATAATTTTATGAATGTTTAGAATCCATTTGGTTTGTGATTCCCAACTCTTTACAAAGTTAGGATAAAAAATAGAATTGCTCTTAATATGAGTTTGATCATTCAAAAGTTACCTCTATTAATAAGTGACTTTAATGAACAGTCGTCTTTAAACTTCATAAACAATATAAATACATATAGTTTCCTTAAATACGTGTATATTTTTAGAGGTTGTTTGGAAGGGATGAATGCCATTGTGACTGTTGCCATGAAAGATTAACAAACACGTTGTTTCTACTTAGAGAATTTTTTGTTTAAAACTATTGTTGAGTTTATATGCTCGTAAATTTGAATGTTTGTATTCCGAAACTTCCTCAACTTCTAAGTAAACTGTAAAAACAGCGCAAAAAAAAAAAATATAAATAAAGCTTCACTGCTTACGTTTTGTAGTATCCTAGTTTACGATGGTTTTGAAGGCAGCACTGGAAGCAGTTGTGACTGTTGCCATAGAAACGCTTTTTTAGCAAACGGCGAGCCGTTGGTGTGCCCAACAAAAGCGGACATTTTCCTGTTGCTTTTAACTTTGCTTGGTTTATTTTTACGGAAAAGAAACGTTTTTTAGCGGTATTCGTAATACGTGAAATCAAAGCTTCAAAATGGAGAAGGAAAAAGGGAAAAACTAAAAGAAAGACCAGAGAGAGTGAGTAAAAAGTTTCACATCTTCAAAACAACCGTTTTTCTCGCCGGACGTTGCTACTTTAAAATTAGGAAGCTTTGGCAAACTGATGGTTATAAATGTTGGCACAAATCTGTAATATGCCCACATTTCTATATGTTTTTAAAATAACTAGGAAGTTTAGAAAGCTCGATTTGTCACAAACTTAAAGGTTTTTTTTTTTTTTTAGATAAATTTAAAATTAGTATACATTTTAAATATTTAGATAAATTAAAAATATTTTTTAGATATATTTTTTAGAAGGGACTGAGTGGACTTGTTTCCATGGTTACTGGTCTGGCCACAGAACTGCCCTTTGCCAGAACTTGAGGTCATCTGAAGTGATACCATATAATTTCAGAGGAATAATCAATTTTATAGGTTTCCTATAGCACTTTTTAAATGGACACCCTCCAGCCTTGAGGGTCAGCATTGAGTATTTTGTCAGAACACAGAATAATGCAAAATTAATCTCATTATCCTTAGAGGACAAAATATCTGCAGAGAGATCTGAACACATTCTTGTCAAACATCCAAGCTGAAGCTGATGCCAAAGTGGTGGCAGAGAGGAGACGAGGGCTGCAGCTCAAAGGAAAGGTAATTACTCAGTTTAGTATGCATGGTACCGCAAATCTTAACACAGGCCTTTATTCTTTATGTATTTATTATTACTCAGAGAGGAGTTGTTGGAAAATGATTCAACTTTAGTAAAAAAGTGTGATGAAGAATTGAGAGGATTATTAGATATGAGTCAAAAATCCACCACTGAGGAAATGCAGAAAGCCTTTCACAGACAACAGCAGCTATATGAAACTCTCTTCCAAAGCAAGATGAATATCATTCCTGAGCTTCAGCAGGTAACTATTCAGTTATTATCACTATTTAGATAAATTGCTGTAATGCAGTTTTAGGCTCATCAGTAAAGGTAAAACTCATATTTTAACACCTTATTTTTATTTTTAACACCTTATGGTGAACAGGAGCTGGAGAGTAAAAATAAAACACATTTAGACATCTTGAAGAGGAATGAAGAGGATATTAATGTGATGACTGAGCAGATGAAGGAGCAAATGCAACTGAAGGTAAAAGAGTACCGGGAAGAGCTGATTCAAAAAGTGGTAGGACCGACCCTGAGCAGGATGTGCTTTAAATGGTTTGCTAAAAGCTCCCTAATTTTCCTCGGACAGCTTTTAGAAAACTAAGAAACAAAGTCATTCTTTATGGTCATTAATTTGGTATGTATTCCATCTTTTTGTCTAAGATTCTGCCAAGAGGATTGATTATATGTTTGACATTTGATCATACCAAAAGTTTTGTCCTTGTCTGTAAGCAGGAATCAGATGATTGTTGGTGTTAAACACTGTATGAAAGACAAGGGGTACAATGACTAAGTTTCACTTCTTTATTCCCCTTTCCAAATATAAGCACTCAATTATAGAAAATTACATAATTATATATATAATTAATTATACATAACTGTTGCATGTGTTAAAATGTGTAATTTTACTGGATCGTCTGAAATAAAATTAACATTCCTTAAAACATGTGTTTTGTTGCATAATGATCAAGGCCAAAAATGTATTGACCCCCAACATGAATGTATTATAACCTCTTTACAAGCTCTATTTTTTTTTAATGCTTTAGCATCAGAAGCCTGTAAAATCCGGGATTTGGCTCAACTTGTTTAGCTTGTTTTGCTACCATTACCAAACATTACTATGGTGTTTGTTTGGGCAGAGACATCACCCAGGAAGGAAATAAGTGCTTTACTCAGCAATGACATGGAAGAATGGGACCAAGGCCTGAAAAAAGTTTTGGACAGAGAGGTTAGAAAACACACGCAAACGTGAAAAATCAATATTTAGTTTTCCTCCATCCATTAACTGTGAAATTACTGATTGTAGCTCAAGGCAAGTGACGAGAGGGAACTGAAATTTGAAGAAGTATTGAAGCCTCTGGAGGTTGAATCAGACTTCGAAAGTATTGTGGTAAGTAGAAATTTGACAGAGTGTAGAGAGGTCTTACTTCTTGCAAATCACTATCTGAGGATTTAGTTTTACTTATTCTTCTTACACAATGTAAGGTTCAATGATGATATTTGTAAACTTACATAACTTACATAAATATTTATTCAAAGCATCACAGTATTGACCTTGACCCTTAAATAGAAGGTAATAATTTATTTCTGATAACACTACTACCCCACTCTGGTGACAAACAATAAAAATAATTCAAAATAAACTAAATAAGCTTCAAACTGAATAATCTTGAAAGAACTTTTGTAATGAAGGTCTTCATTACTTGGTGGCACAACACTTAAAATATGTTAAATGATAAAAAGAAATGCATGATGAAGGAAATGAAACGGATACAAACTGATTGAAATGGCTTATTAATGGTGGTTTCGGTGGCATCTCAGCTGGAACTGATAATGTCTTCCATGTCTTTTCATATCTAGAAGATAAATTTCACTTTTAATTAGAGTTCAAGAGAGCATGTTTAGTTTTTTAAAGACACAACCGACAGCTAATATGTCTGTATGCTTTTAATGTGTTACTTAGCTTGCAGTTAAATTAAATATACCATTAAAGAGAAACTTCATTCACTTTTTCCAAGGATGATTAAATTCAGGTGCACTAATTACTTTCACTAGTTGTTGGAAAATAAAATAAAAAAACATGCAAACTGCTTCAATTTGCTGAATAATGGTCACTTTTAGGGCTCAGTAAAAAAATCCTAATATTTATGCATGTGAAGACAATTTTTTAAACCTGACTGAGTTCAGAGATGCTCCCCGTTATCGTATGATGCGCAGGGCAAAATAAAGTCTATTAGGGCATTTGGGTGGATTATGTTGGGAAATTTCACAGAATCCGACCTTTTCCGACCAGCACCATTTGGTTAAACGAACTTAACTCTAAGACCCTTTTGTTCAAAGAGGCTGTTATAATGTACTGCCACCCGTGGCCAAAACACTAAACTGCGCCCTTTTGCTCGTTATATTGACAATTTTTATTTTTTTTTTCATCTCATTAGGTTGCAATTGGTGTCTTGATTTTTGGTGGAGTTCTGAAGTGCTTTTGAGTATCCACAAAAATTTATCTTGAATTTAATACTTGCTGTTGGACCCCTTTACATGGACACGCTTGACGTCATATCCCCCAAAGATGCAGGGAAATTTTTGACTACAGTAAAAATTTAAAGGAAAATAGGCTACAGGGTTTAGATTCATGAACGCTGAGGTGTCAGACTTAATCAGTGTTTTAGTCTTAAGGGTAAATAAAAAAGATATCTTAAACGCTAATTTTTATGTCACTTTAAAAGCGTACAACATAACACTAATTATATTCACGTAAACAATTTATTAAAGACTGATAAGAGTCCTTTCTATGCTGAGATGGCTGTTGTAGGAAAGAAAATTATGTATAGAAAGCAGAATGATTTTCACACAGCCTTTTTCCCTTGCCAAATAGTCCTCAAATAATATAGTTTAGATGCATTTTTAAAATAATAAAGGAATCCTATTGCTGATGGCCAATGAACCCTTTATTCAGTTTTAAAAATTCATAGAAAGTTGAGAAAGACAAGGAAATTTGTTTCAAAAAGGATTAAGGGTCCAAACAAAATGAAGTCTTCTGCGATACACAATTGTTTTCTCATTAATCAAAGTGGGTCTGGAGATTTAAGTCAGTTCCAAAAATTTATCTGAATATAAGACTTGTAGTTGGGTCCCTAAGAGGAAATTTCAATGTGAGGAATGATACTAAATTAAAGGATTAATTTTCAGAAGTTGTTATAGTTTTAGTCAGGAATGATCTTCTGTAGCAGTCTGTCTTGCACCAGATCTGGAGAAGCCTCTGAAATGAAGACGCTCTGTTGTTGATAAACAGTCTGATGAAGAGGATTTCTCACTGTTGTCCAAAATTTTTTTTATTTTATGATGAATTCTCATCCCAAAAGTTCTAGGGAGTTTCTAGGGGAGGTCTTTTTTATCAGCTGTTTAGCTTTAACTGAAGCCTAGGAACCCCAGAAAAAATAGACCCAGTATTTCAAACTTTAAAGATAAAGCCACACAGATTAAACAAAAATTACGTTTCCGAGGAACAGTACTTTTTTGGTCCCAGTGGTACCCCCCCTGATAGTTGCATTGCAAAGGGGGTTGGATTTTTTTCCCCTGTGAGGATGTTTGGCTTCGGGGCGAAAGAACGGGACGACAAGGAGAAACTTTTGTCACCTGTTTGGAATGGACCCTGAGCAGCCACTGTGGCAAAAGCAACTTCATAAAAAAAAAGTCAGCTTGGCCCACAGCTAAGAAGAGGGGAGCAAAGTCTTTGGAAACGGCACAATTTAGCATCACAAATTTTTCTGACCTTTTTTAAAATACATTTTTTTTATTAAAGATCTATATTTTTGTTGCCTTTTATAAAATAACATTTTTTGTGCTATGCTGTGTTACTGTTTGAAAAAAACCACAATCCAATGTAGCTGTTTTTGCAGAAATTTTTTTTTTGAAGATGTTATTTCTGAAAATTTTTTTTTCCCCGTGCACAGGCTAAGTAGACGTTAAGTCACTTTTAAAAATTTTGTTTTTAAATTTAGATAAAATGCATTACTTAAAACTCTTTTATCAGTAACTTTCTAAGGTTTATAAAAGGGGCGCCATAAGAGTACAACACCTAACTACACTAGTGTAAAAGAACTAGTTTGACTATTTAGGCTTTACAGCACCTAATTGGGTTTTAGATTCCCCAAGTGAAATTTAAAACCTAATTTTGTGTCACTGGGAAAAGAGTTGTTTTTTTCACCAACTATCAACAACCACAAACTAATTAATTTTGAGTTTTATTTAAAAATCTATTGAAACTTGTTTTTGTAAACTATATTTTAATTTGTAGTTCTGTTCTTGTTATACTTGTTGGGGCTTCTGCTTGTATTTTGAGAAAAGTGAGTTAGTGTAGATAGGTTGCAAACTAGTGTGCAAAAAAAAGTGTTTGTTCAATATTTTTGCCAACAGCTTGGTATACTAGCACATTTAAATGAATTAGAATATCAAGAACACATTTTGCACTGACAAGCTAAAACCTTTTTACATTGATTTATCATGCAAACAGTGGAACAATTACATACCTATTTTTTTCTGATTTTGATAGTGATGATTGACATTTGAAAAAACACAAATTTCAGTGTTTTAGAAAATAATAATATGACATTAAGGGCTTAAGTATGTTGCCATTGAACGTGTATTTATGGACATTTGCAGAATTTCTCCATGTTTTTTTTCTGCTGCCACATTATTTGTAAGGAAAACCTCTCTTTCCGCGTTTATCCAGAGTGTTCTTCCATCTGTGCAGCGAACTAGAAGGCTGGAGAAGATCAGTGTGACAGAAAAGAGTAGCATGTATTGAGGTTGAAGTATGCCTCAGTTTGGTAACTGATTTGGTGAATGGTGCCCCAGCCCCCATAACCCCTACCCTTTTCATGCTGTTTCCTTATGACCTGTGTTTGTGTGCTCTGGACCAATCAATATCAAGGAGTGAATTCACAGCGGTTTATCAGCCTAGAGCTCTATTGATTTGTCTCATTGATTTTAATCCTATTATCTTTCATCCATCTGAATTCCTAAAAGGGCTATAAATGCGCCACTCATCTGCAGTTTGTTTGCATCTGCACTATCAAGCCTGCAGCTTCTAATTGCATTTAATGCATTAATTGAAGTTTAACTGTGTTATTTTGATGGCTATATTATATGATTTTTTGTTGTCAACTTTGAATTTGGGAATTTACAGTTGGAGAACCACTTGTAAATGTATGTTCAGGACTACAATTCACTTCACATCAACACCCTAAATGAAGCAACTGCACAAATATGACATTTTAATTAGACCTTTATTTGTCAAATGTTTAAATGTGTAAAGATACTCCACAAACTCTTACACAACAGAACCAGTCACAATTGCAATACTCAAGTAAACAATAAGACAATACATCAGCGGATTTGTGTGTGTAAACAGTAAAACACATCAGCAAACTCTTCTTTGTAAACATTAAAAGGAGAACTCCGGTGCAAAATGAACCTGGGGTGTAATAACACATTGATACTGTTCTGAACCGTTCTCTTGTATTTATTTTCATGATAATCCAAAGTAAAGCTTGCCGTGCTACAAACTGAATTGTGATTTGGAATCTCATGACCCCCAACTTGTAGATACGCTGGTCGTGGTTCGATTGGTCTAGACTGTTTTCCAAAGATGGCTCCTGCCTGTATACACTGTGGTACTGTCTTCTCGTGTTATAAGCTAAACAATTAAGAGATAAAACTCTTTACATTCGATTATCATGAAAATAAATACCAGAGAACGGTCGTCTCAGTACCAATGTTATTACAACACCATGTCCATTTTGCGCCAGAGCTCTCCTGTAAACTTAAGACTATTTCCCGGGGGTTTTTTTTTTTCCCCTTTTTTTTTTGAACCCAAAAAAAAAAAAAAAAAATTTTTTTTTTAAAAAAAAAATTTAAAAAGGGGGGTTTTTTTAAAAAATTTTTTTTTTTTTTTTTTTTAAAAAAAATTTTTTTGGGGAAAAAAAAAAAATTTTTTTTTTTTAAAAATTTTGAAAAATTTTTTGGGGAAAAAACCCTTTTAATTTCAAAAAAAAAAAACCCCCCCTTTTAAAATTTTTTTTTGTTTTTGGGGGGGAAAAAAAAAAAGGGGGAAAAAAAAAAAAAAAGGGAAAAAAAAAGGGGGGAAAAAAAAAATTTTTTTTTTTTTTTTTTAAAAAAAACCCCAAAAAAACCCAAAAAAAAAAAAAGGGAAAAACCCGGGAAAAGGCCCCCAAAAAAAAAAAATTTTTGGTTTGGGTTTTTTTTTTTTCCCCCCAAAAAAAAAAAATTTTTTTTTTTAATTTAAAAATTTTTCCCCTTTTTTAAAAAGGTTTTGGTTTTGGGGTTTTTTAAAAAAAAATTTTTTTTTAAATTTTTTTTTTTGTTTTTTTCCCGGTTTTTTTTAAAAATTTTTTTTAAAAAAAGGGGGGGAAAAGGGGTTTTTAAATTTTTTTTTTTTAAAAAAAAAAAAATTTTTTAAAAAAAAAAAACCCCCTTTTTGGGGGGGGGAAAAAAAAATCTTTTTTTTTTTTAAAAAAAAAAAAAAAAAAAAAATTTTTTTCCCAAAAAAAAAGGGGTTTTTTTCCCAAAAAAATTAACCAAAAATTTTAAAAGGGGGGTTTTTTTAAATTTTTAAATTTTTCCCCCCCAAAGGGGAAAAAGAAAAATTTTTTTTTAAAAAGGGGGTTTTTTTTTAAAAAAAAAAAAAAACCCCTTTTTTTTAAAAAAAAAACCCAAACCAAATTTTTTTGGGGGTTTTTTTAAAAAAACCCCCAAAAAAAAAAAAAGAGGAAAAAAAATTTAATTTTTTTAAAAAATTTTTTTAAAAAAAAAGGGGGGGGAAAACCAAAAAAAATTTTTTTTAAAAAAACTTGGGGGGGCCCCCCGGTTTGGGGGGGGGGCCAAGGGGGGAAAAAAAAAAACCCCCCCCCCCCAAAAAATTTTTAAAAATGGTCCCCCCCCCAAAAAAAAAAATTTTTTTTAAATTAAAGAAAACCAAAAAAGAAAAAAAAATTTTTTTTAAAAAAAAAAAAAAAAAAATTTTTCCCCCCCCCCCCCCCCCCCCCCCCCAAAAAAAAACCCCCCTTTTAAAAAAAACCCCCCAAATTTTCCCCCCCGGTTTTCCCAAAAAAAATTTTTTTTTAAAAAAAATTTTAAAAAAAATTTTTTTTTCCCCCAAAAAAATTTTAAAAAAAAAAATTAAAGCCCCCCTTTTTTTAAAAAAAAACCAAAAAACGGGGCCCCCCCCCCAAAAAAAAATTTTTTTTAAAAATTTTTTTTTTTTTTTTAAAAAAAAAAAACCCCCCCCCAAAAAAACCCAACCTTTTTTAAAACCCCTTTTTGGGGGAAAAAACAAAAAAAAGCCCTTTTTTTCCCTTTTAAAAAAATTTTTTTAAAAATTTTTTTTTTTTAATAGTTTTTAAAAAAAGGGAAAAAAAATTTGGGTTAAAAATTTTTTTTTGGGGAAATTTTTTTTTTAAAATTTTTTTCCCCAAAAATTTTTTTAAAAAAACCCCCCCAACCCCCAAAAAAGAAAGGATTTTAAAAAACAATAAAACCCCCAAAAACCCCCCCCAAAAAAAAAAAAAAAAAATTTTTAATAAAAAAAAAATTTTTTTTTCCCCCCCCCCCCCCCTTTTTTTTGGGGGTTTTTTTTTAAAAAAAAACCCCCCCCTTTTCCCCCAAAAACCCCCCCGGGGGGGAAAATTGAAAAAAATTTTTTTTTTTCCCCCCAATTTTTTTAAAAAAAAAAAAATTTTTTTTTTTGGGGGGTTTTTTTGGGGGGGAAAAACCCCAAAATTTTGGGCCCCGGGGGGAAACCAAAAAAAAAATTTAAAAAAAAACCCCCCCCCCCCAAAAAATTTTTTTAAAAAGGGTTTTTCCCCCCCCCAAAAACCCCCCCAAAAACCCAAAAAAAAAAACCCCCCCAAAAAACCCCCAAAAAAAGCCCCCCCCCCCCCCCCCCCCCCCCCCCCCCCCCCCCCCCCCCCCAAACCCCCCCCCCCCCCCCCCCCCCCCCTTCCCCCCCCCTTTTTTTCCCCCCCCCCCAAAAAAAACCCCCCCAAAAAACCCCAAAAACCCCCCCCCCTTTTTTCCCCCCCCCCCCCTTTCCCAAAAACCCCCCCCCCCCCGGAATTTTTTTCCCCCCCCAAAAAATTTTTTTCCCCGGGAAAATTTTTTTAAAATTAAAACCCCCCCGCCCCCCCCCTTCCCCCCTTTCCCTAAAAAACCCCCCCCCCCCAAAACCCCCACCCCCTTTTTTTTTAAGGGGGGGGGCCCCCTTTTTTTAAAAAAATTTTTTTTTAAAAAATTTTGTTTGGGATTTTTTTTTTTTTTTTTTAAAAGCCCCCCCCCCCCCCCCCCCCGCCCCCCCCCGGCCCCCCTTTTTAAAACCCCCCCCCCCAAAAAAGGGCCCCCCCCCCCCAAAACCCCCCCCCCCCCTTTTCCCCCCCCCCCCCAAACCCCCCCTTTTTCTTTTTTTTTTCCCCCCTTTTTTTTTTTTTCCCCCCCTTTTTTTTTTTCCCCCCAAAAAACTTAGGGGTTAAAGGGTTCCCCCTTTAAAAAACCCCCTTAAAAAACCCCCCAAAATTTCCCCCCCAAAAAAAACTAAAAAAAAAAAATTTTTTAAAAGATTTCCCCAAATTTAAAAAAAAAAAAAAATTTTTTTTCCCCCCCCCCAAAAAACCCCCCCCCCCTTTTTCCCCCCCCCCCCCCGGGCCCCCCCCCCCCCCCAAAAAAATTTTTTTCCCTTTGGGGGGGGTTTTTAAAAAAAAAAAAATTTTTTTATTTTTTTTTTAAAATTTTTTAAAATTTTTTTTTTTTCCCCCTTTTATTTCCCAAAAAGGGTTTTTTTTTTTTTTTTTTTTTTTTTTTTAAAATTTTTTTTTTTTTTTTAAAAAAATTTTTTAAAAAATTTTTAAAAAAAACCCCCTTTTTTTAAAAAAAAATTTTTTTTCCTTTTCCCCCTTTTTTTTGTTTTTTAAAAAAAAAAGGGTTTTTTAAAAAAAAAAATTTTTAAATTTTTTTTTTTTAAAAAAAACCCCCCTTTTGAATTTTTAAAAAAAATTTTTTTTTTTTTTTTTTTTTTTTTCCTTTTTTTTTTTTTTAAAAAAAAAATTTTTTTTTTTTTTAAATTAAAAAAAAAAAAAAAAAGGGAAAAAAAAAAAACCCCCCCCCAGAAAAAAAAAAAAAAAAAATAAAAAAAAAAAAAAAATTTTTTTTTAAAAAATTTTTTAATTTCTTTTTTTTTTTTTTTTTTTTTTTTTTTTTTTCCTTTTGGCCCCTTAAAAAAAAAAGGGGGGGTTTAAAAAACCCCAAAAGAGTTTAAAAAAAAAAAAAAAAAAAAAACCCCAAAAAGGGGATCAATTATTAAACCAATCAAAAGGGTTCCCCTCCATATGAGCTCCCGAAAAGGACGGATGTTTCCAGGACCTGCCCTTTTCCCCCATTCCAGGATGGAAAAAGGGAAGCTTGCACATTTAAACCATAAAGATTTCCTTTTAATGGGTTAAGGTCCTGGCAGCAGAATTTAAAAAAAATACCAGACGTCACAGGGAAAGTCCCCAGGCTCGGGATCAGTTCGGGGAAACCCACCCGGGGTTTCGCCCCATGGTATCAAAAAAAAAGGGTTGGGAACCCCCGCTTCGCCAGACCATACCGGGGTCGGGGAAGTAACCCATGCTGTCCCCTCTACAAAAAGGAAGGAGACACGTGGGTTTTCCCTTGGGGTCAGTGCACATCAGCTGAGGAGCCCCCGGCGCACGCTGCGGGCAACAGGGAATCTACAGGGTTTTTCCAAACCCTGCGGGGGCGAGGAGTGCTGGGGCCATTCCAAAAACCCGCGGAAAGGGGGTCTGCATTTCCGGGCGAAGTCTGCCCCAAAAACCCCTTCATTTTTTCCCGAATTACAAGGCTTAAAAGGCCCAAAAGGCACCCCCTAAAACCTGTTTCCCCTTTTCCTTCCTTTTAGAAAAGGAGATTGCCCCCCTTTTTCCTTAAAATCCCCCTGTTATTAAATTTTGGGATAATTACTCCCAATTTTTTAGTGAAAAGGACAAAATTTAGTTGGAAAAAAAATGAGGTTTTCAACCGAGGAAGGGCACGGGAAGGAAACCAGCTACAAGATATCATTAACTTTTCTTCCCTTTTTTTTTTTGCGGCCGGTCCCCTTTTTTTACCCCCCTTCAAGGGAACATTTTTTCTTTTTTTTTTGCGCGTATTTTTGGAACTGGTTTTCCCGCAAAAATTCAATTATTCATTTTTTTAAAGACTATCGAAGGGGCATAGAAAACAACTCTAAAATTCTTTAAAGTTGAAATTTTTAAAAAAAAGAAAAAAAAGGGGCTTTTTTTAATTTTTTTTGTGTTTTTGATGTATGTTTTATGGGTTGTTTTGTTTTGTATTGACAAATTGTAATTTTTGTGGCGAGTATTGTTCCTTTTTTTTGGGGCTGTGAGCATTTTTTGGTAATTTTGAGATATCTTTCTTTGGTTTTCAAATTTTTTTTCCTTTTTTAAAAAATTTTAAATTTTGGGGTTTTTTCCCATTGACAATTTAAATTTTTTTAAGATTTTTTCCCCTGGGGGTTTTAAATGTTGTTTTTTGGTTGGGGGTTTTTTTTGGGTTAAAAATTTTGGGTTGGGTTTAATCAGGGGAGTATTAAAAATTTTTGGACCGGGGCCAAGAAAACATTTGATAAGTTTTAGATTAAAGGAGTTAGCCCTTTTTGAAAAAAACATGGCCTGGCAGGGGACCCAGGAGGTGCTGTTTAAAAAAAGGGGGGAAATTTTTATAAAAATTGGGCTAATTTTTTAGTTTTTTTTTGTATACTAAATAAATTTTTTTGGGGTTTCCCCTTTTAGAAGGCTTAATTTATTTTATTTGTGAGGTCTGTTTGTTTTCAGACCTTTAAAACGGGGGACTGTTAAAGAAAAAAAATTATTTTTTAGACTTTATTTTTTAAAATTTAATCTTATGGCAAAAAAATTTTTTAACAACTCTCAAAATTGAACAAATTTTTTTTAATTTTGAACAAGGCCCGGTTAATGATTTAAAAAATTTTAATGGGAAAAATTTTTTAAAACCACCAGCCCCTAGAATGGTAAACTCCTGGGGGGTGAATAAAAGTTAAGCCTGCAGAAAGAGATTTTTTGCTGGTTTAAGAAGGTCAAAATTTTTCCAGAATAAACAAACCCGGGGTGGTGAGGCCCCCCGCTTTTTCCCCCAAAAAATGTCTGGTTTAGAGGTTAAACTTTTGTTTTTTTGAAATTTAGGGAAATTTTAAAATGCCAGGGGGAAGCTTTCCGCCCTTTCTTTTTTAAAAAAAAAGAAAACAAATACCCCAATGTTTGCAGTAAAAAAAGGGGAAGCCCGCGGTTTTCAGAGATGGCCCTTTTTGGGTTTGGAAAAGGAAAACGGGGGCAGCCCCCTTTTTTTTAAAGGGTTAGATACAAAGGGGTAAAGCTTTCTTAAATGAAGAAAAAAATCAGATTTTGCTCTTCAAAAACTCCCAAAAATGGGCTTGTACTTTTTTCTTTCTTTCCCCCCCTATGTCAGGTAAAGGGAAAGTATTCTCTGTTTTTCTGGGAGTTTTCCCGGTTTAGGTTTTTTGCATTTGTCTTTTTTTCTAAATTTGCATTGTCTTATTTGGATTTAAAAAATCTGTAATTCTGTGATGTAACAAAAGCAAAAGTTGGTTTTAATTTCCAAAACCGGGAGCTCGCCGAGTGGACCTGGGGAAGGGAAAAAAATTAAAACCAACCCCCCTTTTCCAAAGTTAAATATGTTAAAAAATAATTTTCTTTTCCCTTTTTCCCCTCTCTTTGGGCAGGGGATGCGTGAGGGGGTTTAACCTCCCCGAAACTTCACCAAGAAAAGGACAGGTTTTTTTCCCCCCCAGGGGCGAAAAGGGCAAAGGCTGGTTCAGAATTAAGTTTTTCCCCCAGGGGACAAAAATTCAAAAAAAAAAGGGGGGGCTCAAAAGGGTTTGCTAACCCCAAAATTATGGCCAAAACACTTGGGGGCGTCGAAGAAAGGGCTGGCATATGCTTTAAGTAAAAAAAAGAGGGGTCCTTCCCCCCCAAAATTTGGGGGCTTTGGACGGGGGGGCCCCCAGGTGGGGGGGCTGGTGGGCTCCCGCCCAGAGAAACCCACGGCGCCCCCCGCCCGGGGAAAGGTGGAACTACTCCAGATCCCAACATCTGTAGGTTCATTCACACATCTTCATTCTGCAGCAGCTAAATCTTTCATAAACTTCATCTGCCAACTCCTCTTGAACATCGATTGTTGCATTTGCAGCAATCTGCAGACATTGTAACAAATTAGTGGTTTAGAGCTCTTTTTACTTTCGTCAATATTTAAAAAATGCACACAGGAGTTCCAAGTATTTGGTAGTTTATTTGAAAAAATGTTTTCATGCAGAGTCATTTGTAATGTATGTAAAAATAATTACACAAAACACACATTATAGTGGGTTTTTTTTTTATAGTGATTATTTATACGATTTTCTTGTGCTGACAAATGTGAATTGTCTTGAACTTTGAATGCAACACACAGCTCACATCACGAGGAAAGACAATCCTCGCTGATTTCGTCTGGCATAGCATACCCGTAAAATTAGATGAAGGCCCATCGGGTTAAAGTTATCTTGCATATAATTTTTAACTTAAGTTAAATGGGCTTCAGGTGAAAGCCATTGCCTGTTTTACTATCAATTACATCAATTACTTAAAAACAGCACTTAAAAAATCCTAAAAAGTATTTTACTAACTTCAAAGTTCTTCACAAGGAACATGCATCTTCTAGATGATCAATAAGACATCGGATAAAAATGAACCTCCCATTTTTGCTGAATGGATACCCCACCCATGCAGAACAGAATTTTTTTATAAATAACTAAAAAGACATAAAAATGTAAATCAAATAAAGATTAAATACTTTAAGCATTGGCAGAAATACAATAGCTATTATTAATTTCTAAAGAATTTGGGTTTTATTTATTATACAAATCCTTTTTTGTGGATTTTTTTTAGAATAACTATGCATAAAACTATATTGTGAAATATATTTTTTTTACCATGAAATTAGTCAAATCCTGAAACAGAATTTTGGTCTTACCACCCACCCCTACAACTCACTCTTCTTATTTACTGTCTTCCTATACTCGTGTAAACCACATGAATATGTTGGGATCCTAGACCCTAAAGCTACACATTTAATTCTCCTGGAACTTTGTAATAAATAGCATTAAATGTACTTGCCGTTCTGTGATCTTTGTTCAGCTTCTTACCCTCAGTTGTGTCCCCTCCATCATTTGCTGCTCAGGTGATTTACTGGTTTTGCCTCAGCCTGACACGGTTTTAATTTCATGCAGACAGTTTTCCTTCATCTCGTTCTCAGCTAAATGCTGTTCATAACCAATCATGCTGCTGTTCTAACTACTGTGGATAAAGCAAATGGAAATACGCTTCCAAATGGAGTAGCCTATTTCCATTTGAGCGCACTAAGTTTTTTATTTATTTAACCAGGCGCTATGAAGTCGAGAAAGTCTTCACAGCGCCTTATTCAAATATAAAAACCTAGTTTGTTGATCAGTACTCTTATTAGTTAGTTTTTGGTGCTAATCTTATCGTTAGCTGAATTCTCTGTCGACTAAAGTTACGTTAGCTTTAACATTAAGTAAAACTCACAACCCTGTTACGGTAACTTAAAAAGCATGGCAAACGGCACTAATAAGAAAATTACTCCCTATAAATTGTTAACGCAGAAGACAGGGTTAATATTATATTATATATTATATATATACCACAGTAATCTCCCAGGTGCTGATTGTATCAGCATTTCTCCTTCCACCGGCAGGCTTCTATGGCAAGCCAAAAAGGGCCCAAACTTTTCGCATTGATTTATCGCATTAAGATTGAAATTAACCCGCAAAAAATGTGCGTTCTCTCAAGATTTCGCCGCTTTTTACACCGTCTTTTACCAACAAGTGTATGGCAAGCCGATTGTGCCAATAATCGTCCGTACAATAAAGCGCAGTTCCAACCTGTATTTTACGCGAGCGCAAGTTTTTTTACGTCACCACGCATTTCCAGCCAGAACGAGCGGTGACGTAAAAAAAAGACCCCTTGCGTAAAATACGGGTTGGAACTGCGCTTTATTGTACGGACGATTATTGGAAACAATCGGCTTGCCATATCTCACTGCGCGCTCAAACCGATGGCACAAATATCTCTACATAAAATTTCTAGCACCTCGTTTCGCTCACAAACATAGCTGCTACGTCATTGTTCGCTCTAGTGTCTGCTTCATTGGGATGTCTGTTTAACTATAGCAATGTGTATGCATTTTTGTCTAAAGATTATTTTGACTGAATCAATGCACACGCTAAAGAGTCGTGTTCAAATACATCTTAAATAATTCCTATGAGAATTGTTTTATATTCGTTATCTATACTGGTTTCTGTTGGGCTTAACAAAGTAAAAGCCAGGTTTTCAAAATAAAAGTATGACTCTTGGTAGGTTGCTATAGCTGAGAAGGCGCTGACCTTTTTAAAGCTACAGTGTGTAATTTTCAGCGAATCTAACGTCCAGACCTGCAGACCGCAGCAACATGAACATCTCACCCCCACCCCCTTCTCCCCCCCAACAGTACGGCGAGCGTTATGGGACAAAATGTCTTCCACGACGTCCGCATCACCTACCTTCTCAATTGATGAGGTTTGTTTACATAGATAATTTTACAGATAGTATTTCATTAGTCTGTGTAGGGTATAGATTTCAGTTTATCTCTCTCAACTTGCCGTAGTTACTTTCGAGCGTAATGGGCGATCTCGCAATCACTAGTTTGTTGGCTCTGCGCTGCCGTAGCGCAAAGATGTCTGCCTCCATGGCTGCGAGACCCCGCTCCTATGTAATTATAAATAACGAATTCTAAGGCAACGCAAATATTAAGGTTAAGAGGCTGAGCTCGTAGATGATGATAAAATAACATAGGTTATGTATTACATTTCTGACTGTATATCCCTGTAATTATTACACACTGTAGCTTTAAACCTTGGGACGTCAAAATCACAAACTGTTCCGTATCCTATTTGACAGGGCGAGATAACGTTTAACATGTCTGTGAAAAGAAAGGAAAATGGTTTTACTGCTTGCAACGTTTCTGATAGAAGAGATCAGAAAAATGTTCTTGCTTTAGGCCCATTAACTATGAAACACATAAATTGACTGAGTTCTACAAAGCATGGGCATTAAAATGTGGATGTATGTGTAATTTCCTTTAGCCTTTTGCATACAATGCATACTTGCATTAAATTGTATAATTGTTTGCCTTTTTATCGTCTTAAAAGCCTAGGCCAGGGCCCAGCTTTAGATCAGTTTATTCAGTGGCGTAACAATTTTTTCTCACGTCGAAATTATCCTTAAACCAATGTTGAATGCCATAGGGATCAGCCTACACTATATCAACACTTATTACTGGTACAACTATAGAAATTGTTATTCAGTACAAGAACGATGGCAATATCCTGGATAATAAGTTTACTTTCGACAGAAATACGGGGGTCCTCTGGTAGGCAAACCAGATAAAGTTTATTTCTAATAAAATTAATTTGTTTTTGATTAGATTTAATGTATTAATTAATGTTTTTATTTTTCCTTCATTGAATTTGTTTTGACTGTTGGAATTTTGTGCACTGTTTGTTGATGCTGATTTGAGATTTTTCAAAACTAAAGAGGGCAAAACCAATTCTAAGATGATCCTCTGCATTCAGGCTCCAACTATCTGAAAAAAGACTTTTTCTTTTGTCAATAAGGCACGACCTAACTGATATCTGAGTTTTTTAATAGTTTTTTATTTCCTTAGCTGTTGCGTTTAAAATAATTTTCGATAATAGTGCTGCCTGGAGTTCTGACACAAATCTGCAATGTTGTTTATTGTCCCTTTGTGTGTGTGTCTGTGTTTTATCAACTCTACTGTAATGGAATCATACATTTGGGGACAATAAAGTATTTTTATTCTAACCTATTTTAAATTAAATTTCTCACTGTTATAGAAAGAGTGGAAACTTGGATGATATTCAGCTGTCATAAACACCTAAACTTAATCTGCAGGAATTGAAAGAACTTCTTTCTCCTACCCTCAACATGTAAAGGAACAAACTTCTTAGTTCTTGTCAACTCATTCATCGAACCCTAAGCTTTTTAAATATTAGTTGATTGGAAACAGAAATTTAGAATAAAATATATTACTAGAAAAAAAAAACTTATAGAGTTTAAAAAGAGAAAAAAAAATTTTATTTTTTATTGTGCTGGCATGTAAAAATAGGTTGCAATTTTGTAATCAGTGGGTTTATGTAATTTCTTTGTTCTATCCAGCAGAGGGAGCTAGAAACTTTATAATTAAATGTGTTTCAGGCAGTAATATTCCTGTTTTTGTTGAAACCAAAACGTTCTCTGCAAGAATCAAGGGATTTTTTTGTCTGCAAATTTTTCAATGTATTGCTAAACAAAAGAATGAAGTCTAGCAACAACTTGCATACCATTTAATTTGGAATTTAAAAAACAGTTTTAAAAGGTTTTTTTTTATGATCTTTGCAGAATTTAAGACAACTAACCTTTGATCTTCCATTGTTTGCTTCAAAAGAATCCCTTTAATTCTAAAGAATGAGAGGAACTTCAAAAATCTCTTTTAAGGTCTTTGTATATCACGAGTGTCAGGATAGATTTTTAGCGGTTTTGAAAACCAGAAAGAGAAATGTTTTCAACCAAACCTCATGACCTCACGCTGCTTCAGGCAATGTCACACACAAAAACAACTACTACAATATTGTGTTTTGTGTAGGCAGAAAAAGACAGGAGAGAAGCAGCACCACTGTCCTGAAGCTGCTGGAAATTCTAACCTGTAATGTTTTCCAAAACACTCAGGACTGCCAAGCTTGTGGCCAGGATGTGTTAGGAGCTGCATGAGTGTCTCTCTGTAAATGTCCCCCATTTATGATAGTTTCTTCCTTGGAGAACCCGGGCTGTTTACAGATTAAAAAAGCAGGGCTGTGCCTCTTTCACACACACAGAAAGTGACGCAGCTGCTATTGCTCTCAGTCCTGCACATGTGGAGGACTGTGGGCATGTTTTTAGCCATAGTGGGCCTCCATGTTTACATTACCCTGTAATATTGATCCAAAGGGACTTAAAAGTGCTGACTCTCTCCCTTCCACCGATCGATCAGTGCGTTTCCTCCTCGACCTTGATATTTCCTGTACCCCGCTGTCATTCCCTTTTGCTTCTTCCTGTCATCAGAGACTTTCTGTGAAAGACTTCAGTCTGTTTATAACTTTACATACATTATATAAAAAAGGTTAGGGTAAGTGCAAGGTCAGGGTTCAGAGTTTTTAAAGGTATAACTGCATTGCTTCAAAAATAAACACTTCTATAGGTTCTATTCTCTAAGGTTCTGTTTTCTAAATTTAGATATTGCTTGAGGAGACAGTTTTCTTTAAAAAAGTCTCCAAACTGGAGACGGGAAATGTTTACCTACCCATGGTTGCATAATGTTTCATGTTCAGTCAAATTTTAGGATGAATTTCAAGTATTGTCACAGATTTTCAGTTGGATCCAACCCTAGATTTAACTTGTCCACTCTGACAAATTTTTTAAAGTTAGATGTAAACCGTTCCACTGTAGCACTGCTTACATTTTGGACCATTGTCTGTTCAGGAAGTGAACGTCCTGTCCAGTCTTTAGTAAAAACTGCCCCAAACAGTTTTTTTTTTTCTTTTTTTCCAAGATTAGCCTACATTTTCCAAAATTCATCTTCAAATCAACTTTGAGAAGAATCCCTGTCTATAAAAACAATCATCCCTCCAACATGATGTTGAGATGTTTCATTCTTGTAATGTCAGCTTTCACTCACACTGGGCATGTTGTATCAGGGTCAAAACTTTATATTTGGACAGCATTTTCTTTGGCCGTTTAGTGTGTCGCATCTTAAGACCTAATGGTCACGGGTTTCCTTCTTCCTTCAACTCTCTTAAACCCTCATCCGTTGTGTTCACAATCAGCTGTTCCGCTGGTTAAAGCTCCTTTCCCGGGCCTATCGGTTTTGCTGGTTTGTTAGCAGCTAGCCATACCCTTACCTTCATGAAACGTTGCATTGAGCAATGCCTTTTTAGAATTAGTCATTCAAAGACTGGAAGATTGATTCCAACCCTCATTTAAATGTCTCCTCACCTTCATTTTCTGACTTGTTTTCTGTCTTTTTTTTTTTTTTTTTTTTTTTTTTTGGTCTCCAGATGGCATTTGTTCACTAACATTCCTTAAAATCTCTGAGGTCTTTAGACAAACAGCTGGATTTTTATACTGAGAATAAATCACACGTAGATGGACACAGTTTACTAAATATGTGAAAGTTTTGTGAGTTAGCTGCACTGGGATTTATGTAGGAGTAACACATGGTGCTAAAAAACAAATATGCATAGATATATAGAAAACCATGAGTCTTCGTCTCCTCACAGTTATGCTTTATTTTTTTGTTGATGGATCACATCGCATCCTCCTAATGCACACAATTCCAGTTTTGTGGCTAACATGTATAATGTGGACAAGTTAAAGGGATACATATGCTTTTTTTAATGCATCGCATGCTCCAATTTCCTGTCCTCTTGTTGAACAGAATGCTTTCAGTGGCATTTTAAAGGGAAATCAAATTGGTATTCTGCTGCACAACAGACTGAGATCAGTAAGACTTGGTTTGAAGCGTAATGTTGACAACAAGAGTAGGAAGGGCTCATCTTCACCCCTGGTGGGCTTGTCAAGAAGCTCTGGGTTGAGTCGCAGATGTGATGCT